>NW_020262339.1:0-3003 GCF_003255815.1 Theropithecus gelada | reverse complement strand
CAGTTTCTCAGAAAGCTTCTTTCCAGTTTTTCTCTTAGGGTATTTCTTTTTTCACCATAGCCCTCTATGGCCTTCCAAATATCACTTTGCAAATTCCACAAGAACTATCTTAGCGAAAGGCTTCTTGAGAGGAAAGCTGTAACTCTGTGAGATGATTTCACAGAACACAAAGACGTTTCTCAGAAAGGTTTCTCTCCTTGTTATTGGAGGATATTATCTTTGGCCCTATAGTCTTCAAAGGGATCCGAAATATCTGTTCTCAGATTCCACAGAAATAAGTCCTGCAAAGAGATCCACGAAATACAGATGTATCCCTATGAGTGGAAGTCACACGTCACAAAGCAGTTTCTCAGAAAGGTTCTTTCCAGTTTTTCTCTGAGGATATTTCCTTTTTCACCGTAGCCCTCTATGGCCTTCCAAATATCACTTTGCGAATTTCACAAGAACAGGCTTAGCGAGCGGCTTCTTGAGGTGAAAGCTGTAAGTCTGTGAGATGAACTCACAGAACACTAAGCAATCTATCAGAAAGCTTCTTTCCAGATTTCATCTGAGGATATTTCTTTTACACCATAGCCCTCTATGGGCTTCCATATATCACTTTGCAAATTCCACAAGAAGTGTCTTAGCGAAAGGCTTCTATAGGGGAAAGCTGTAGCTCTCTGAGATGATTTCACAGAACACAAAGAAGTTTCTCAGAAAGCTTCTTTCTCTTTGTTATCGGAGGATATTTCCTTTGGTCCTAGAGTCTTCAAAGGGATCCGAAATATCTGTTCTCAGATTCCACAGAAATAAGGTTAGCAAGGAGATCCACGAAACACAGATGTAACTCTGTGAGTGGAAGTCACACGTCACAAAGCAGTTTCTCAGAAAGCTTCTTTCCAGTTTTTCTCTGAGGATATTTTGATTTTCAAAATAGCCCTCTATGGGCTTCCAAATATCACTTTGCGAATTCCACAAGAGCAGGCTTAGCGAGCGGCTTCTTGACGGGAAAGCTGTAACTCTGTGAGACGAATTCACAGGAATCTAGGCAGTTTCTCAGAAAACTTCTTTCAAGATTTCATTGGAGGATATTTCCTTTTTCACCATTGCCGTCTACTGGCTTCCAAATATCACTTTGCAAATTCCACAAGAACTGTCTTAGCGAAAGGCTTCTTGAGGAGAAATCTGTAACTCTGTGAGATGATTTCACAGAACAGAAAGAAGTTTCTCAGAAAGCTTCTTTCTCTTTTTTATCAGAGGATATTTCCTTTGGCCCTATAGTCTTCAAAGGGATCCGAAATATCTGTTCTCAGATACCACAGAGATAAGGCTAGCAAAGAGATTCAAGAAATACAGATGTAACTGTGCGAGTGGAAGTCACACATCACAAAGCAGTTTCTCAGAAAGCTTCTTTCCAGTATTTCTCTGAGGATATTTTTCTTTTCACCATAGCCCTCTATGGGCTTCCATATATCACTTTGTGAATTAAACAAGAACTGGCTTATCAAGGGGCTTCTTGAGGGGAAAGCTGTAACTGTGTGAGATGATTTCACAGAACACAAAGAAGTTCCTCAGAAAGCTTCTTTCTCTTTGTTATCGGAGGATATTTCCTTTGGCCCTAGAGTCTTCAAAGGGATCCGAAATATCTCTTCTCAGATTCCACAGAAATAAGGCTAGCAAAGAGATCCACGAAATAATGATGTAACTCTGTGTGATGAATTCACCGAACACTCAGCAGTATCCCAGAAAGCTTCTTGCCAGATTTCATTGGAGGATATTTCCTTTTTCAGCCCAGCCCTCTATGTTCTTCCTAATATCACTTTGCAAATTCCACAAGAACTGTCTTAGCGAAAGGTTTCTTGAGGGAAATTCTGTAACTCTGTGAGATGACTTCAGAGAACACAAAGAAGTTTCTCAGAAAGCTTCTTTCTCTTTGTTATCAGAGGATATTTCGTTTGGCCCTAGAGACTTCAAAGGGATCCGAAATATCTGTTCTCAGATTCCACAGAATTAAGGCTAGCAAAGAGATCCAAGAAATACAGATGTAACTCTGTGAGTGGAAATTCCACATAACAGAGCAGTTTCTCAGAAAGCTTCTTTCCAGTTTTTCTCCGAGGATATTTTCTTTTCACCATAGCCCTCTATGGGCTTCCAAATATCACTTTGCGAATTCCAAAACAACACGCTTAGCGATCGGCTTCTTGAGGGGAAATGTGTACCTCTGGGAGATGAAATCACAGAACACCAAGCAGTTTCTCAGAAAGCTTCTTTCCAGATTTCATCGGAGGATATTTCCTTTTTCACCATAGCCCTCTATGGGCTTCCAAATATCACTTTGCCAATTCCACAAGAACTGTCTTGGCGAAATGCTTGTTGAGGGGAAAGCCGTAACGCTGTGAGATGATTTCAGAGAACACAAAGAAGTTTCTCAGAAACCATCTTCCCAGATTTCATCGGAGGATATTCCCTTTTTCACCGTAGACCTCTATGGGCTTCCAAATATCACTTTGCAAACTCCACAAGAACTGTCTTAGCGAAAGGCTTCTTGAGGGGAAAGCTGTAACTCTGTGATATGATTTCACAGAACACAAAGAAGTTTCTCAGAAAGCTTCTTTCCAGATTTCATTGGAGGATATTTCCTTTTTCAACATAGCCCTCTGAGGGCTTCCAAATATCACATTACAAATTCCAAAAGAACTGTCTTAGCCAAAGGCTTCTTGAGGGGAAAGCTGTAACTCTGTGAGATGATTTCACAGAACACAAAGAAGTTTCTCAGAAAGCTTCTTTCTCTTTGTTATCGGAGGATATTTCCTTTGACCCTAAAGTCTTCAATGGGATCCGAAATATCTGTTCTCAGATTCCACAGAAATAAGGCTAGCAAAGAGATCCACGAAATACAGATGTAACTCTGTGAGTGGAAGTCACACATCACAAAGCAGATTCTCAGAAAGCTTTTTTCCAGTTTTTCTCTGAGGATATTTCCTTTTTCACCATAGACCTCTATGGGCTTCCAAATATAACTTT
>NW_020262338.1:0-3003 GCF_003255815.1 Theropithecus gelada | reverse complement strand
CCTTGAGGAATCGCCATACTGTTTTCCATAATGGTTGAACTAGTTTACAATCCCACCAACAGTGTAAAAGTGTTCCTATTTCTCCACATCCTCTCCAGCACCTGTTGTTTCCTGACTTTTTAATGATTGCCATTCTAACTGGTGTGAGATGGTATCTCATTGTGGTTTTGAT
This sequence comes from Theropithecus gelada, assembly GCF_003255815.1. Taxonomy (NCBI): domain Eukaryota; kingdom Metazoa; phylum Chordata; class Mammalia; order Primates; family Cercopithecidae; genus Theropithecus; species Theropithecus gelada. The sequence continues at coordinate 2,831 of NW_020262338.1, read as the reverse complement.
TTGCATTTCTCTGATGGCTAGTGATGATGAGCATTTTTTCATGTGTCTGTTGGCTGTATAAATGTCTTCTTTTGAGAAATGTCTGTTCATATCCTTTGCCCACTTTTTGATGGGGTTGTTTGTTTTTTTCTTGTAAATTTGTTTGAGTTCTTTGTAGGTTCTGGATATTAGCCCTTTGTCAGATGAGCAGATTGCAAAAATTTTCTCCCATTCTGTAGGTTGCCTGTTCACTCTGATGGTAGTTTCTTTTGCTGTGCAGAAGCTCTTTAGTTTAATTAGATCCCATTTGTCAATTTTGGCTTTTGCTGCCATTGCTTTTGGTGTTTTAGACATGAAGTCTTTGCCCATGCCTATGTCCTGAATGGTACTACCTAGGTTTTCCTCTAGGATTTTTTGGTATTAGGTCTAACATTTAAGTCTCTAATCCATCTTGAATTAATTTTCGTATAAGGAGTAAGGAAAGGATCCAGTTTCAGCTTTCTACTTATGGCTAGCCAATTTTCCCAGCACCATTTATTAAATAGGGAATCCTTTCCCCATTTCTTGTTTCTCTCAGGTTTGTCAAAGATCAGATGGCTGTAGATGTGTGGTATTATTTCTGAGGACTCGGTTCTGTTCCATTGGTCTATATCTCTGTTTTGGTACCAGTACCATGCTGTTTTGGTTACTGTAGCCTTGTAGTATAGTTTGAAGTCAGGTAGCGTGATGCCTCCAGCTTTGTTCTTTTGACTTAGGATTGTCTTGGAGATGCGGGCTCTTTTTTGGTTCCATATGAACTTTAAAGCAGTTTTTTCCAATTCTGTGAAGAAACTCATTGGTAGCTTGATGGGGATGGCATTGAATCTATAAATTACCTTGGGCAGTATGGCCATTTTCACGATATTGATTCTTCCTATCCATGAGCATGGTATGTTCTTCCATTTGTTTGTGTCCTCTTTTATTTCACTGAGCAGTGGTTTGTAGTTCTCCTTGAAGAGGTCCTTTACATCCCTTGTAAGTTGGATTCCTAGGTATTTTATTCTCTTTGAAGCAATTGTGAATGGAAGTTCATTCCTGATTTGGCTCTCTGTTTGTCTGTTACTGGTGTATAAGAATGCTTGTGATTTTTGCACATTAATTTTGTATCCTGAGACTTTGCTGAAGTTGCTTATCAGCTTAAGGAGATTTTGGGCTGAGACAATGGGGTTTTCTAAATATACAATCATGTCATCTGCAAAGAGGGACAATTTGACTTCTTCTTTTCCTAACTGAATACCCTTGATTTCTTTCTCTTGCCTGATTGCCCTAGCCAGAACTTCCAACACTATGTTGAATAGGAGTGGTGAGAGAGGGCATCCCTGTCTTGTGCCAGTTTTCAAAGGGAATTTTTCCAGTTTTTGCCCATTCAGTATGATATTGGCTGTGGGTTTGTCATAAATAGCTCTTATTATTTTGAGGTACGTTCCATCAATACCGAATTTATTGAGCATTTTTAGCATGAAGGGCTGTTGAATTTTGTCAAAAGCCTTTTCTGCATCTATTGAGATAATCATGTAGTTCTTGTCTTTGGTTCTGTTTATATGCTGGGTTATGTTTATTGATTTGCGAATGTTGAACCAGCCTTGCATCCCAGGGATGAAGCCCACTTGATCATGGTGGATAAGCTTTTTGATGTGTTGCTGAATCCGGTTTGCCAGTATTTTATTGAGGATTTTTGCATCGATGTTCAGCAGGGATATTGGTCTAAAATTCTCTTTTTTTCTTGTGTCTCTGCCAGGCTTTGGTATCAGGATGATGTTGGCCTCATAAAATGAGTTAGGGAGGATTCCCTCTTTTTCTATTGATTGGAATAGTTTCAGAAGGAATGGTACCAACTCCTCCTTATACCTCTGGTAGAATTCAGCTGTGAATCCATCTGGTCCTGGACTTTTTTTGGTTGGTAGGCTATTAATTATTGCCTCAATTTCAGAGCCTGCTATTGGTCTATTCAGGGATTCAACTTCTTTCTGGTTTAGTCTTGGAAGAGTGTAAGTGTCCAGGAAATTATCCATTTCTTCTAGATTTTCCAGTTTATTTGCGTAGAGGTGTTTATAGTATTCTCTGATGGTAGTTTGTATTTCTGTGGGGTTGGTGGTGATATCCCCTTTATCATTTTTAATTGCATCTATTTGATTCTTCTCTCTTTTCTTCTTTATTAGTCTTGCTAGTGGTCTGTCAATTTTGTTGATCTTTTCAAAAAACCAACTCCTGGATTCATTGATTTTTTGGAGGGTTTTTTGTGTCTCTATCGCCTTCAGTTCTGCTCTGATCTTAGTTATTTCTTGCCTTCTGCTAGCTTTCGAATGTGTTTGCTCTTCCTTCTCTAGTTTTTTTAATTGCGATGTTAGAGTGTAAATTTTAGATCTTTCCAGCTTTCTCTTGTGGGCATTTAGTGCTATAAATTTCCCTCTACACACTGCTTTAAATGTGTCCCAGAGATTCTGGTATGTTGTATCTTTGTTCTCATTGGTTTCAAAGAACATCTTTATTTCTGCCTTCATTTCGTGATGTACCCAGTAGTCATTCAGGAGCAGGTTGTTCAGTTTCCATGTAGTTGAGCGGTTTTGATTGAGTTTCTTAGTCCTGAGTTCTAGTTTGATTGCACTGTGGTCTGAGAGACAGTTTGTTATAATTTCTGTTCTTGTACATTTGCTGAGGAGTGCTTTACTTCCAATTACGTGGTCAATTTTGGAGTAAGTACGATGTGGTGCTGAGAAGAATGTATATTCTGTTGATTTGGGGTGGAGAGTTCTATAGATGTCTATTAGGTCTGCTTGCTGCAGAGATGAGTTCAATTCCTGGATATCCTTGTT
>NW_020262337.1:0-8964 GCF_003255815.1 Theropithecus gelada | reverse complement strand
AAAAAAAAAAAAAAAAAAAAAAAAAAATACAAAAACTAGCTGGCCGTGGTGATGGGCACCTGTAATCCAGCTACTCAGGAGGCCAAAACAGGAGAATCGCTTGAACCTGGGAGGTGAGGGTTGCAATGAACAAAGATCCCACATTGCACTCCAGCCTGGACAACAGAGCGAGACTGCGTCTCAAAAAAAAAAAAGATATACCAAGTTCATAAAATACAGCATTTCAAAATGGCAGACTACTCTTTTTGTTAATCTGGGACAAAATATTCATAATAAATATTTTGCAAAAAGTTAATTTTTTAAAATTTAATTTTCTTCGGCCGGGCGCGGTGGCTCAAGCCTGTAATCCCAGCACTTTGGGAGGCCGAGACGGGCGGATCACGAGGTCAGGAGATCGAGACCATCCTGGCTGACACGGTGAAACCCCGTCTCTACTAAAAAATACAAAAAACTGGCCGGGCGCGGTGGCTCAAGCCTGTAATCCCAGCACTTTGGGAGGCCGAGACGGGCGGATCACGAGGTCAGGAGATCGAGACCATCCTGGCGAACACGGTGAAACCCCGTCTCTACTAAAAAATACAAAAAACTAGCCGGGCGAGGTGGTGGGCGCCTGTAGTCCCAGCTACTCGGGAGGCTGAGGCAGGAGAATGGCATGAACCCGGGAGGCGGAGCTTGCAGTAAGCTGAGATCCGGCCACTGCACTCCAGCCTGGGCGGCAGAGCGAGACTCCGTCTCAAAAAAAAAAAAAAAAAAAATTAATTTTCTTTTTTGTAAAGAAAGGGTCTCACTATATTGCCCAGGCTGGTCTCTAACTCCTAGTCTCAAGCATCCTCCTCCCTCATCCTCCCAAAAAGCTAGGATACAGGCTTGAGCCACTTGCCTGGGCCAAAAAAATTAGTCTCAAAATATGACAGCATTCAATCAGAATTATTGTGGACAAATTCCACTCTCTGGCACTGGGTACCAAAGACCTGTTACTTCATAGAAAGAAATAATTAAGTTCATAAATTTAAACTGGTTAAAAAGAAAGCTTCTTGGTTGGGCGCGGTGGCTCGTATCTGTAATCCCAGCACTTTGGGAGGGTGAGGGGGGCGGTTCACGAGGTTAAGAGTTCGAGACCATCCTGGCCAACATGGTGAAACCCCATCTCTATTAAAATACAAAAATCAGCTGGGCATGGTGGCGGGCGCCAGTAGTCCCAGCTACTCAGGGGGCCAAATCAGGACAACTGCTTGAACCCTGGAGGCAGAGGTTGCAGTGAACCGGGATTGCACACCACTGCACTCCAGCCTGGCGACAGAGCGAGGCTCCATCTTAAAAAAAAAAGTTTATCATAAACAGATCAGAATCTATCCAAAAACATACTCAGAAAAAGTAAAATGCAACATAATTTGAAATCAGACTTTAAAGCATGTTTTGAAAAGATGGCAAGCATTTCCATTTGTTTTCATAGTTTTTTTCAATGACTTGACTCCAAATAAGGATGTCTTATTACTTAGCTTGACAACATTTATATTAAAGAGACTAGGATCTAAACCCCCAGGAGAAATTTAGAAACCAGAAAAAAAAAAAAATGAACCCAGGGTGATAAGCTGGGAACCAAAAAGAACGTATTTCAATTCTTTTCCACCATAATGCCACAAAACTGTACCTTAAAACTTCTAAGATTACAATCTTAGGTAAGAAAAGGAAATATTTTCAGTTACAAATAGACATGCCTTTGTGCCTTGATTCTAGACTTTTTTTTTTTTTTGAGACAAAGTCTCCCTGTCCCCCAGGCTCTGTCTCGGCTCACTGCAACCTCCACCTCCCGGGTTCAAGCGATTTTCCCGCCTCAGCCTCCCAAGTAGCTGGGATTACAGGCACCTGCCACCACACCCGACTAATTTTTGTATTTCTAGTAGAGACAAGGTTTCACCATGTTGGCCAGGCTGGTCTCGAACTCCTGACCTCTCGTGATTCACCCACCTCGGCCTCCATAAGGACTGGGACTACAGGCGTGAACCATCGCACCCAGTCGATTCTAGACTTGTTTCCACTATGACTTGGGGGACTCACACTTGTTGAAAAGGGATCAACTCCCCAAACTAGTTTTATCAACATGCTACCATTTCACTGAAAACACAGCTAGTCACCTAAAACCATGTATCATCAATGCACGTTCTCCTTAGACAAGGTAACAATTTGCAGTGTCCTAAGACATAATTATTTAAACTGTTACCACATGTCTTCTTAATAGCTAAAATACTCTGCTGCCAATCTCTAAAAGGGTAGGAATGCCAACCTGGACCACAGACCACTTAAGTATTAAACCCACGTACCCATACAAAAATATTGTTCTTAATCTGTTTCATCTTCTTCCTAATATTTTACTTGCCCTCCCTCTTTGTTTTAATACATATATTCCCTATTCCTATCAAGGAGGCTGTCATAAGGAAAACTTTCGGCATTTTTTCAAACAGTATAATTATATTCACTCAATTATCGACTTAAAAAAAAAACCCAAGTAGTCACAGGCGATCGAATTGTAGAGAAATCGGCAGGGTAGGTTAAGCATTGTTGCTCAGTTTTCAGGAAGAAAACAGACCTTAATTGATTAGAGTCCTAAGAAATGGGACATTTGATTGAAGTAACTTCATGGGAAAAGTTTGTCATAAAGTTTATTTTAAATACAACATTTTCAAACACACAGATGTCAAGCATTCCTTTTTAATCTACAAAGCTTACTCCTCGTGGAGTTAGCATCGGTGAGCCCTCTTGGGTAAATTCTGCAGAGGAGGTGGTACTGAAAAAGTATTATTTGTGTTTGGCCTTAAGTACCTCTACAAGATCTGCAGTGGATCTCATCAGCCTTGAGGCCTACAAGTGTTCAGCTCACTAGCGGGACACTTGTCCTGGGTGAGCAGGGCCGCCACTACTGCAGACACCGGACCGAGTAGGTGGGGGCCGACTTCAAAGAAAGTGTGAGCGCCCAGGCGCGCGAGTGGAACAAAACCTGTAGCAAGTAATAAGGAAGTGCTCGCTCCCGCCCGCCCTTCCCATCCGGGGACACCCGAAACCTGGGGGGCTTTGACAACGTGCTGGGGGCGTCAGAGGGGGAGAGTGGCAGCTCCGAGTACACGGAGAAGAACTGAAAACGTGCAAAAACTCCAAACACGGTGCCCCTCGCCCGAAGCGCTAGGCCTCGGGAGCCGATGCCCACTGCAACCATCCGGGAGCAGAGACAGGCAGAGTAGTTGAGGAGCTCGTGGAGGTCTCAGGAGGGTGCAACCCGCGCGAAGCCAGGCCCAGCGACACGAACTGCCGCCACTGCCGCCCCCTGAGCCTCCAGGCCCGGGACAGAGACCACCGCGGGTCTCACCCCGAGCTCTGCCCTCCGCTCCCTGGAGCCTTCTAGCTGGCCTCTAATTTTCAGAGCGCGCAGCCTCCGAGAGCCGTGCGGAGAAGAGTCCGCCCTCTCCCGCCTCGTCCCAATTCCCCGTCCCGGCTACCTCTCACTCCCTGGAGCTCCGGGAAACGCTTCCAGTGGCCCCAGGTCCACCCCTATTCCTCTTCCCACCGGCACTCGCGTTCCCAAGCTGTCACCGCCACCCTACCGTAGCCCCTGACGCCAGCCCGCCTCACCTCAGGCGGCTCCGGCAGCGCTGGACACAGGAAACTCCTGGGTCCCCGACTCCGACTCTCCTCGACCCCCTCTTCGGTTAACTCCGCTTGTTTCTCTACAAAATGGCGCCGGAGGTCGCGCGCTCACGTCGCGGCCTTTCCCCTCCCCGTTCCCATTTCATCATTCGCTGCCCGCCCGAGGAGGGATGGCCCCAGTGCCAGCCAATGGCCGCGCCCCGCCTGTGCCTCCTAGCCAATCACCGACAGGTGCCCGCGGATTTAAACCAATCACACTCTATCACTTGCAGAAGTCGAGGAAGAAACCAGGCTCCTGCTAGCAACTACCAATCCGGACTCTTACTTCGCGGACTTTGGCCAATTGCCGCTCACCAGGCCCAGGGGACCCGAGTCAGAGCCCTCGCGCCTGCGCTCGAGGCGAGGGCCAATAAGGAGACGCTGGTAACTTCGATTTGGGGCTTCACGTACTTCCCACCTGCCCTGGAGGGCTGCAACCAGTGGGGCTTGGCATTGCCTTTGAGGAACAATAAATTATGGAAGGGGTCCATAACTCCTCGCCACCCTGCGCGGGAACTACTTTGAGTTACAGTGAAACAGCCTTCCTCCACTTTCCTTCCTCTTTCGAAATGTCACGATCCAGCAGACTTCGGGGATTCCCAACCGAAACATTCCCCTCCCCTAGTGTCCCTTTGGCGGGGAACGCCAGCCAGAAAGCAAGCCAGGTTGCGACTAGAGTTGGGGCGCTTTGCATCCTGGGATGTGTAGTCGCGCTCCCCTATCCCGTTCCCATCTCAGAAGTAATGCGACTTCGTCCGTCACTGGCTGCGACCTAGAAGGAGCAGTGCATGCTGGGGGATGTAGTCACCCAGGTGGCCACCTTGTCCTCGCTTGCTTCGCGTTGGTCAAGGGAACTTTGTTTTAGTTCTGCCTATTGAAGAAAGGACACCTTCCAGAGACGTAGGAGACGCAAGTTCTCTTACTGGCTTAAGTCCTAGAAGCCTTCTAAGAAAGGATACCCATGTCCTTCGCTCTCAAGAGAAAAAGCATAGAGACATATTTTGCTTTGGTTTGTTTCTTATCTATGATAGTTGGTAAGATTTTATACTCACCTGTACCCCAAAGAGAAAGGATTGGGAAGGAAATGTTGACTGGTTAGCTGTATTACCTTTTGAAATTAAGGCCGGGCACGGTGGCCACGCTTGTAATCCCAGCACTTTGGGAGGCTGAGGCGGGTGGATCACGAGGTCAGGAGATCGAGACCATCCTGGCTAACAACGGTGAAACCCCATCTCTACTAAAATGCAAAAAAAAAAAATAGCCGGGCGTGGTGGCTCAGGCCTGTAATCCCAGCTACTTAGGAGGCGAGGCAGGAGANCCCCCCCCCCCCCCCCGGGGGAAAAAAGGAAAACCCCCCCCAAAAAAAAAAAAAAAAAAAAAAAGGCCAAGCGCGGTGGCTCGCGCCTGTAATCCCAGCACTTTGGGAGGCCGAGACGGGCGGAACACGAGGTCAGGAGATCGATACCATCCCGGCTAACACGGTGAAACCCCGTCTCTACTAAAAATACAGAAAAATTAGCCGGGCGTAGTGGCGGGCGCCTGTAGTCCCAGCTACTCGGGAGGCTGAGGCAGGAGGATGGTGTGAACCCTGGAGGGGGAGGTTGCAGTGAGCCGAGATTGTGCCACTGCACTTCAGCCTGGGCGACTGAGCGAGACTCCGTCTCCAAAAAAAAAAAAAAGAAAGAAAGAAAAAGAAATTCAGACCTATCCCTCTGCTCACCCCTGTCCTCAGGCTAGGCTCGGTAGGTGGTCTCCTGGCCATCTGTCTCATATTACCTCTGGTGCCCAAAAAAAGACTTCAAAAAAATTATGGTAAGAAACACATGAAATTTACCATCTTAATCATTTTTAAGTGTAGAATACGGTAGTATTAACTATATGCATATTGTTGTACAACAGATCTCTAGAACTTTTTCATCTTGCAAAACTGAAACTGTATCTGTTGTTTAACACCTTCCATTTCCCCCTCCCCCAGTCCCTGGCAATCACCATTCTTCTTTATGTTTCTGAGTTTGATTACTTTAGATACCTCATATAAGTGAAATCATGCAGTATTTGTTTTTTTGTGACTGGCCTATTTAACTGAACATAATGTCCTAAAAATACATCTTTTCTTTTTTTTTTTTTTTTTTTTTTGAGATGCAGTTTTGCTCTTGTTGCCCAGGCTGGAGTGCATGGTGCAATCTCAGCTCACTGCAACCTCCGCCTCCCTGGTTCAAGTGAGACTCTGCCTTAGCCTCCCAAGTAGCTGAGATTGCAGGCACGTGCCACCACACCCAGCTAGTTTTTGTATTTTTAGTAGAGACGGGGTTTCACCATCTTGGTCAGGCTGGTCTTGAACTCCTGACCTCAGGTAATCCACCTCGGCCTCCCAAAGTGCTGGGATTACAGGCATGAGCCACCAAGCCCAGCCTAAAAATACTTTTTGACATGTACCTTTCCTTAGTTGGAGGCCAGGTCTTTCAGCATACATTTACTGAGTCCCTCATGTTTTCAAGCAACCATGCAAGAGCCAGAACTGTGCAAGAGCCAGGGACCCCACCTATAGTAAGAAAAAGGATCGCTTCAGTCTTGTTCATAGCTGTATTCTCAGCACCTAGCATTGTGCCTGGCACATGGTAGGCATATGTGCAAATAAGCCTTGCAGGGTACTAAAGGGAGAAATCGACTTACAACATTGTATTCTTGGAAGTAAAAGGTCCCCTAAACAGAACAAGGACGAGGAATAAGGCCCTTCCCTGCCCTGTTGCTAGTAAAAGTTGCCAAAACCCCTATGTATAGCAGCATTTTGGCGGAGTTTATCAAAAGTGAAAACGCCAACCCCACTGACCCAATAATTCCATGACTAAGAAATTACTCCACAGATGAACATTGCAAATGTGTGTAGAATGCATACACATACACATGGAAGCATTATTTATGGGGACCCAAAAGATTGGAAACAATAATAAACTGATTATTAAAATGTATGGTACTTTGGGCCAGACCCCGTCTCTACTAAAAATACAAAAATTAGCCAGGTGTGGTGGCAGGCACCCGTAATCCCAGCTAGTCGGTAGCTGTGGCAAGAGAATTGCTTGAACCCGAGAGACAGAAGCTGCAATGAGCCGAGATCGCACCACTACACTCAAGTCTGGGTGACAGAGTGAGACTGTGACTCAAAAATAAATAAATAAATATCGTACTTTTTTATGGAATATTATGATTTTTTTTTTTTTTTTTTTTTTTTTTGAGACGGAGTCTCGCGCTGTGTCACCCAGGCTGGAGTGCAGTGGCGTGATCTCGGCTCACTGCAAGCTCCGCCTCCCAGGTTCAGGCCATTCTCCTGCCTCAGCCTCCTGAGTAGCTGGGACTACAGGCTCCCGCCACCACACCTGGCTAATTTTTTGTATTTTTAGTAGAGACGGGGTTTCACCATGTTAGCCAGCAAGGTCTCGATCTCCTGACCTCATGATCCACCCGCCTCAGCCTCCCAAAGTGCTGGGATTACAGGCATGCGCCACTGTGCCCGGCCAAAATTTTTTTTTTTTTTTAAGAGACAGAAGGTGATACCCATAGAGGTCAGCTATCTAAGGTCAACTCTGTAATTCTACAGCTAGTTCTGGTCTCAAACATAGATCTCCAAAAATAAAGATAAGGTAAAATACAGGTGAAATGCCTTTTTCTACTTCAGCCTGTCTTTGCCAGGAAAATGGTTTGCTGCTTTCAACTGAGACTGCACCAGCAGACCCTTGTGCTCACTGCCAACCCCTCCCCTGGAGTTACAACACCACTTCTAGGATTTGACTGGTCATGGAGCCTGAGCTAAGTACCTGCAAGATTTGCACAATGGCCTAGAGATCAAAGTCCTTCAACCGTCTGTCAGAATCCTAGGTGGCTTACATCCTTACTAAATAGCTGAAAGACTCACAGGAAATTTACAAACTGGAAGGGGTACTGTAGATCACGTGATACACCTTTGAATTTTTATCAAAAGACGTAACTGGAAATCAAGCCCAGACCAACTTTTTTTTTTTTTTTTTTTTGAGGCAGAGTCTCGCTCTGTCGCCCAGGCTGGAGTGCAGCGGCCAGGTCTCGGCTCACTGCAAGCTCCGCCTCCCGAGTTCAGGCCATTCTCCTGCCTCAGCCTCCCGAGTAGCTGGGGCTACAGGCACCCGCCACCACACCCGGTTAATTTTTTTGTATTTTTAGTAGAGACGGGGTTTCACCGTGTTAGCCAGGATGGTCTCGATCTCCTGACCTTGTGATCCGCCCGCCTCAGCCTCCCAAAGTGCTAGGATTACAGGCGTGAGCCACCGCTCCCGGTCCAGACCAACCATTTTACTAGACACCTTCACAAAGGATTAATTGAATCACCTTATAACTCAGCAACACACTGTATTTAGAAACAGGATATTTTAGGGCCGGGCGCGGTGGCTCACGCCTGTAATCCCAGCACTTTGGGAGGCCGAGGAGGGAGGATCACAAGGTCAGGAGATCAAGACCATCCTGGCTAACACGGTGAAACCCCGTCTCTACTAAATACAAAAAAAAAAAAAAAACTAGCCGGACGAGGTGGCGGGCGCCTGTAGTCCCAGCTACTCGGGAGGCTGAGGCAGGAGAATGGCGTGAACCCGGGAGGCGGAGCTTGCAGTGAGCTGAGATCCGGCCACTGCACTCCAGCCTGGGCGACAGAGCGAGACTCCGTATCAAAAAAAAAAAAAAAAGAAAGAAAGAAACAGGATATTTTAGCTAGCCATTAATTACTTTCCTGGCCTCTTTCTTTCATCTTCTTACAGTCTTTCACTTCTCCCCAGGTAACTGCACCCCAGGCTCTGGAAGAATTTACAAAACTCTCGCCGGGTGTGGTGGTTCATGCCTATAATCCCAGCACTTTGAGAGGCCGGGGTGGGCCGATCACGAGGTCAAGAGATCGAGACCATCCTGGTCAACATGGTGAAACCCCGTCTCCACTAAAATACAAAAACTTAGCCGGACGTGGTGGCGCATGCCTGTGGTCCCAGCTACTCAGGAGGCTGAGGCCGGGGGGAATTGCTTGAACCCAGAAGGCAGAGTTGCAGTGAGCCGAGATCACGCCACTGCACTCCAGCCTGGCTAGAGAGGAGACTCTGGTTTTACGAAACTTTTCATTATTTCCCAAAATAGCCCAGAGAGAGAAATGTAAATGCTGAAAACAAAAGTCTTGTTTAATTAGGTTAGGGAGGGGAACAAAAAATACTTAGAAGACAAAGAATTTTGAGGCTTTGAGATCTGTGCAAATTATATTATAGTATGTTTCAAAGTGCT
>NW_020262336.1:0-18091 GCF_003255815.1 Theropithecus gelada | reverse complement strand
GCATCCTGCCAGACATCTCATCCTCCCCTCTGAACTTATGCCTGCTCATCACCCTTCGCCACATACCTGCCATTATCCATTCTGCGTTCACCCAGTGCTGCATGAAATCTCACAAGGCTGCTATCATATCTTGTTAGGGTCTATGCCTTTGCTTCCACCGTACAAACTACATTTGCCTGATGTGTGACAGAAAGAGGTGCTACTCTCTCACCTGAATCAGAAACCTAACCTAAGGGACCATCCTTCCATCCTACATGTTGTCAACTAGAGCAGGGCTTTTCAGTCTCAGCACTATTGAGATTTGGGGCCAGACACTTCTCTGGTGATGGGGCTATCTGCGCCTTTTGATATTCAGCAGAATCCTCAGATGTCAACAGCATCTCCTCCTCACCCCCACCCTGTTGTGCCAACAAAAAATATCACAGGCACTGCCAAATGTCCCCTGGGAGGCAAAATCTTCTCATTTGAGAGCTACTACTTTACAGGTAAGAAGCTATTATTGTTGAGAACTAGCGAATATGCATGGCTGTGTTCCAATAAAACTTTATATGCAAATCAGCTAACAACCAGATTTTTTTGTAGGCCGTAGTTTGCCAGGCTGTGCTCTAGAACCAGTAATAAGTACCCAAACTTGGGAAGGTGACACTTCTTCATTAATCCTAACTATGAGATTCATCTTCATTTTTTAATTAAACATCAAAAATTTCATCTCTCTCTTTTTCTTTTTCTTGAGACAAAGGCTCGTTCCATCGCCCAGGCTGGAGTTCAGTGGCACAGTCTCAGCTCACTGCAACCTCCGCCTCCCAGGTTCAAATGATTGTCCTGCCTCAGCCTCTCGAGTAGCTGGGACTACAGGTGATCTCCACTACAGCAGCTATTCTTTTTGTATTTTTAGTGAAGACAGGGTTTCACCATCTTAGCTAGGATGCTCTTGCTCTCCTGACCTTGTGAACCGCCCACCTTGGCCTCCCAAAAGTGCTGGGATTACAGGTGGGAGCCAGAGCGCCTGGCCCAACTTCATCTTTTTCTAAACCGTTTGCTCCGCGATTTCTTTTGTCTTTCCCTCTTCAATCAAAGATATCTTCTGTAAGTGAATGGCAGACTCAACATGCACACTCAGGACAAAGGCCAGTCTCACTTAAAGAAAGCTGGCCACCTCTTCCTAGGGAAGATCTGGCTGGGAAGCACATAGCAGAGCCTTAACATGTTACCACCCTAAGGGCAGATCCAGACTAGGATCAGGAAGGGGAGCCTGGGGCAGTGGCGAGGACTTGGGTTCCAATGGACTGAGAAGAGAAGGAACAAAATTGTACATCCTTCTCCAGTTTTCACCTAATCTCACTGCAATCCCCTGGATGAAAGGGGCCAGCACATGCTCTGCTTCTTGTTTCCCTGCTTGTACCCCTTTGCTGTATTGCCAGCCCTCAACTATGTTCTCCTCAGAAAGTCAGAAGAAGAAGCCTGGTTAGAAACGAAGGAAATACCTCCTTTGATTATACCCCAAGAATCAGGGTCTGAGTTCTCAGGGTCCCAGCAAGAGACCACCACCCCAGAGCTGCCCTGGAAGACCCTGGCTTCCCAGCTGAATCTTTGGGAATCATACTAGCAATGAAACTACGTGGCAAGGAGTTCTTCACTGCTGCCTCTTTTCTAAATGTGCTTGCACTGCTTAGACTCACAAGGGTTGGGTCCCACACCTCTGTGTGTGTTTTGCACATTGTCTAATCACTTGTGGGCCTTAGGTAATTATGTGCATCACCCTTCTTTGAGCATCTATGCTATGGAAGGAGATATTTAATAAAAAGAGACAAAACGGCCTCTATACTTACAAACTTATAGCAGGCAAAGATACAAACATTAAAAACAAAAACTATAGTTTGCAACACAATCTCAAATGTTGGCTAGCATCTGCCTTTACACAACATAGTAAAGAGCAGTGATATAAGGAAATATTAAAAACTAACACAAAGAGAACACCCACAAAAATCCAGACCCTGAGTGAGATGCTTTATGTGTTACTTCACAAGGGTTCTGTGAGTGAAGTCGTCTTACCCCACTTGGAGGTGAGAAAACTGAGATTACAAGGGTTAAAGTGGCTTCTCTAAGAACACACAGCAGGTGAGTTACAGAGCCAGCATTTGACCTAAAGTCCATCAGATGTAAAGTCTTTGTTCTCTCTACCATATTCCCATGTTGTATAAACATTCAGAAAAACTTACCGTGTAGTAATCGTACCAGCGGGCTCTAGGGAAATATGCAGTGACATTTCTGGCATTCTAAAATGGAACACAAACAAGGTGAGGCAGTGGGCACCATTTTCCAGGACAGAGAAACCAAACTGCTTAGGAAAGAGGTGAAATAATTGTGATGGCTTTAGACCCATCTGCCTCACGTCTGGAGAGGTTAGCGACTGGAGTAACCTTCTTCCCGTTTTCGTTTTTAAATGGGAGATTTGTCTACCCAAAACGAGTGGCTTTCATAAAGCACTTTGGTATCCAGGACTTTGGGAAAAAATAAATCACTGTTTGCTTATAAACATAGACTTACCCCATTTCCTCTTAAAGAGACAAACAACTGAGGTTGTGTTTGGGCAGAAGAAAATTTTGTGGGTACAGTAAGATTTTGGGGCCGGGTGCGGTGGCTAACACGTGAAATACCAGCTCTTTGGGAGTGTGAGGGTGGCGGATCACGAGGTCAGGATATCGATACCACCCTGGCTAACATAGTGAAACCTTGTCTCTATTAATAATACAAAAAAAAAATTAGCCAGGCATGGTGGCACGTGCCTGTAGTCCCAGCTACTCGAGAGGCTAAGGCAAGAGAATCACTAGAACCCAGGTGGTGGAAGTTACACCGAGCCAAGATCACGCCACTGCACTCCAGCCTGGGCAACAAAGTGAGACTCTGTCACAAAAAAAAAAAAAAAAAAAAAAAAAAAATCTGGGGGAGGTACAATTAACTGGTATTTTAATCAGAAGCCTAATCAACAATAGAAGTAAAGAAATGGCTTTTACTGCTGGGAGGTAATCCTGCACAGGAAGGGAAGGGGTAGCCAGCAGCAAATCAAGTACACACATTGCCAAGTAATGCTTCTGAAGAGTTGTAATAGTGCTAGAGGACTCTTATAAATTCTTTACGACACTGCCCCCATGTGACCTTCTATTCCTTATTTTAGTTAATGAAGAAATGATTGTGTCATTGAATATACATTGAATATACGAGGTGTTTTCTTCTTGATCATCCTATGAACCAGAATTGTTAGGCTCATTTCAAAGATGAAGGAGCTGAGGCCCAGAACACCTAAGTGATGGACTTCAGCTCAGAAGGAGAGGAAGAGACACAGGGAGAATAAGAAATCATGTTTTACGACCCCCACCAGCTCAGGCCTCTCTCCTCGTCCTTTTCCCCAAGCCTCAAAGCTGGGATCCTCCCCCCATCGGAGGCCTCCATACTCACGCGCTCCAGGACAGGGCTGACCAGGAAGGCTGGGCCCAGCAGGAACTGACTGTCTATGTCCCACGTCACCTGGTCTGACACAAACCTGCAAAGGGAAATGAAGGTGCCCAACAGAGCCCCAGCCCGAGACTCTGAAGAAGCTCCTCAAGTTCAGATCCAGTCGGAAATCCAGCTGCCCCTGAGCCTTCCTTGCTTTTTCCCTAGGCCTAGCTTCATCAGGAGCACCAGCCTCTGCTCTCCCCACGGGATGTGCCTCAAACTTCAGAAATACTGGGATGTAGATGTGTTCTCTCCTGTAAACTATTATCGCATTTCTTAACCCTTTCACATTTTAAATGTAAGGATGGCACTCCTCCCTCAAATATCTAGCTGAAATCCTTCTTTTGTGACTTGGGTCCATATGACCAAACTGCTATAAAAGATAGATAGGTCTTTGCACAGCCAAATGAGAATGAAACTATTCTGTGCTCAATGGCATCATTTCAATTTTGTACATTCAATAAATAGCCTTTTTTTTCATGACCTATGGTACGTATAACACTGTGCTAAAGAGAGTAATAAAGTATGGTCTGCGCCTCAAGAGTTCATGTCAAAAGGCAAGCAGGTCTTTCATTTGGAAGAATTGTGTATATCAACTCCCGCCATATAGAATGTAGTAAGTCATCCATTAGTCATCAGGATCCCTGCTGGACACTCACTCATGAAGCAGAGGCCGCACAACAGTGACGCCCTCCGTGTGGGCCTTATACATCAAGGTATACAGATATGGCAACAGGGTGTATCTGGTCTGCAGGACATTTCTGGAAATGTTCACAAAAGCAGCATCCCAGGACACAGGGTCTTGTCTCTAAAGGAAAGAGAACAGTGTTGGGAGCTCGCCCTGGAAGTTCTAGGGGATTTAAGAAGGTCACTGAAAGCATATTCCAACTGAAGATCACTCACAGCTAAACAAAGGAAAACTATACATGAGGCCCAGGGAATACTCTTAACAGACTGGAAAGAATCATGGACGCTCTCCTAGGACAGCTGATAAAATCTCACTGTAAGACATTCTTTTTGGTACAATTTTGCCTAAAATACAGGAAAAAAAAATAATCTGAAGAACACTGAGGGATATGGTTCATTGAGACACCAGGTCGTAACAATTAGTAAGGGTGCACTGGGTCATGCCTGTAATCCCAACACTTTCGGAGGCTGAGTCGAGTGGATCACTTGAGCCCAGGAGTCAGACACTAGCTTGGGAAATATGGCAAGATCCCACCTCTACAAAAAATGCAAAAATTAGGTGGGCACGTTGGTATGTGCCTGTAGTCCCAGCTACTCAGATGGCTGAGGTGGGACAATCGCTTTAGACCCAGAGGTCGAGGCTGCAGTCAGCCATGGTTGGGACACGGCACGATTCAGTCTGGACAAAGAGTAAGTACCTGTCACCACCCCCCCGCCACAAAAAAAAAAAAAAACAATTTTTTAAAACATATCCCAAGAAATACAAACTGCGTTAATTTTAGCTCGGAAATGGAGATGGTATTTCTAGTGACACACAACACTGGAGGCAGAAGCCACTGTCCTACCCTGGTCCCAATGGTGTTGTGGTTTCTTGAGAAGGGGTAAAAGGCCCCCAGCTGCATCCAGCGAACACACATCTCATATTCAGCATCTTGAAAGAACCCACAGATATCTGCTCCTGTCTGAAACAAGAGGAAACAAAACAAGCCGGCTGATGATTTCTGAAAGACGTCCCCACCTTCTTGGTGCTTAGGAGGATCCCAAGGACACTCACATAGGATATGCCGAAGAGGCTGAACTCCATCATGCCTGCAATGAGAAGCACAGCAGTGTCACACCAGGCTCTCACCACCCGCCTCCTCACCTCTTCCCCAAGGATCCCAACTCCCTGCCCTACCGGCACAGGCCCTGGGAAGGAGCCACGCACCAATGATAGATTTCTTCAGCTGATCCCACGCGGCCGTGTTGTCTCCCAGCCAATGACCTGCCCAGCGGCCAGAAGAGGGAAATGTGGAGCGGGTGATGACGACCCCTCGCTGTCCCGTCACCTCCTGCATGGCTCTGGTTGGAGGGCAACAGGAGGTGAACTGAGGGCACGGTCAGGGAGCAAAGGCCAGAGAGCTTCTGCTCCCAGAGCCCTTGAGCCTAGTTAATGTTTGCTGCGTGATTGGAGGGAACATGGGAATCTGAGCTGCAATGGGGGCTCCACTGATCCCCAGATAATGGAGATAACGAGTCACGTGTTCTCACAGTGCTTTACAAAGAACTTCACTGTAGCGATCTCACTGAAGTGCCCCAAAAATAGAAAGAAATCACTAAATCTTGCTATTGGCTTGCTCAGTACTTAGTTTTCTATATTTGAGGAGGAACACAGTGAAGATCATAAGACTGTCCTTAGAAGAATTCATACCATTCGTTGAGTTTGCAAAGCGGGACTGTGCTAATTCAGTAGAATACCAATTACCCTCCACCAAGAATGGCCAAAAATAAAAAAGTCTCCAAAGATGATCCACTTTGAAATAAAGGGGAGAGATGCCCAGTCTCTGTGTTCCCTTCACCTCCTGTAACTAAAGCTATTGCACCGCCGGCTGCCCTGTGTGATCATTATGGTGTCTCTATGTGTGTCGTTCCCACCACGATCATTAAGTTTTTCACTGGTGGGACCATGTCTTATTTAAATCTGTCCTCCTCCTTTTCATCAGAGGGCCTGGCTCCACATCAATGAGTATTTGTTTAATAAGAATCATTACACGGTTGTCATGAGAATCTTCTTAACCCCTGGAATGGGAATGAAAGAAAACTAGGGTGGCTATGTCAGTCCTGGCAAGCCCTCCGGGTTGTGACAGCTGGAGAAGGCAGAGACTCACTCGTATGTGGGTCTGGTCTGGGACCACCCGTACAGGTTGTGCACGTTGTAGTGCTGCACCGGGGAGCCGTCTGGGAGGATCTGCTGACTCTCCATGCACAGGGTCTTGCTGCTCAGGCCCCTGTCCCTGGACTCCAAATCTGAGGAGGAAGAACTGGTGAGGTGAAATCCAGCCCTGATTCTGTTTATCCTTGACCTCTCCTCAAGGGATTAGACATTGGATCTTAAGACTGACTTGAGTCCTGCCTGGGTCACTCTCCATCTTCCCAGAGACATGAGCACAGAGCCCCCAGCTCTGAGTTGCTATGGCACCTGCAGTGTTTCCAACATCAAGTTCACTGAAGAAAGAAGAGGTATCAGGAAGAACATACAGCTGTCGAATACTACATGACAGACTCTGATTTTGGCTTTTGATGTGTCAATTATTTCATGTAATTCTTATAATTCTATGAAGAAGACCTCATTATCTATCTTTTACAGTACAGCAAACCGAAATTCGGAAATATCGCATAATCTGTGAAAAGTCACAAAACTCCTAGAGAGAATAATTTCTGGAGCTAAGATATGAACCCAAGTATAACTCCAAAGTCCATCAGCTCTGCAATAATGACAAGCCAATAATTTCCACCCATTGATGACACCAAAAAATTCCTGTGATGGAATTCACATAAGCCTAAAAAACTAACAAGCCTAAGTGTGAGAACCCTTTGGTGGCATGAGCACTGCTAAGTGATTTCTGGACAAATTCAAGAAATTTGTTCAATGAGTCTAGTCACTTGCACTTGCCCAGCTGGGTGAAGCATGTGCAGAGCTTTTGTCTCTGGTCCCCAGTAAACCACAGCAGCCTTAAGGATGTGCCCTGAGCTATCCAGGCACACCCCTGGCCTTGGGGCTCCTCCAGTGTAATCCTTCTTCCAATCATGGCTCTGCCAAACAAGGAGGCCAAGGCTTCTTACATGGCATGTAGGGAGGGCGGTTCAGAGAGGTCTCCCTGCAGCCTGGAGAAACTGCCCCATTCACGAAGCTTGATGGTTCATTCATATCCTAGAAATACCAAACACAGACATACCTCACTCTTTAAGATAATTACATCCGGCCAATTCTGAGCCAAGGAAGCAGTGAATAAATTGTTCAACATCCAGTAACCCCTGTAGATGCCAGCCCTGGGAGCTTCATCAAATCCTAGTGATAACTGGCTAGAAAGATTAATTCACCCCTGCAGAACAACTGGCTAGAGGGTTAAAAAAAAAATCTCTCTCAAGGTGGGCGTGAGGCAGTGAAAGTTCCAAGAAATTCCTAGTCAATTGCCTCAGAGGTTTTATAGTAGGAACGTCAGGTCTGGTATAAGGTGTGAGGGCTATCAGGCTGTTCCCCTCCTGAGAGAAGGAAGTGTCTGATGTGTCCAAAGTCTTCCTTGGACAATGACTATCCTCTTGACTGAAGGTCAGTGGTACATATACTCAGGCACACAAAGATAGACAAGTGCCACAGGTACACACACACACACACACACACACACACACACACTTACAATCCACAGGCCATCAAACTTCAAGCTCCTCTCTGGATTCTGTGGATTATTGTACAGTTCTTCTATTTCCCTCTTCCACCACTTGGCAGTTGAATTACGGAAAAAGTCTGGGAAGGCCACGTAAGCTCGATATAGCTGTAAAATATAAATATAATTTGTATGTCCCACACAAATATATAAGACAGCAAACAGACACTTACTGAGAATGCAACTCACATAGATACTGGAGCTGCATGGTGACAGATGACCTGAACAGGCCCTAAATAATGTTATTGGCTTATTAGAGAAATGTCGAATGAGAAGAGAAATTAGTGGAATTTGCACACCTTCCCAGCACTTGGAAAACTTCCAAAAATTGTTCTCTTCATATTGACATGGATGATGACAATCAACACCCGGAACTCATGACCTCATGCACTCGACGCCCAACCCTCAACATCAGTCTTGCCATTTCCTAAGCACTCCTCAAAGACAAAGCCAGGGAGAGACTGCAGACATGAGATGCATGGTAATAGGATAGGAAGAAACACCCAGGGAGTCCCTCCTTCCCTCCTATGTCATTCCCACTGAGAGAGGGGAGGAAGGAGTAAGATTACATTTCAGGATATTAGACCGGTACACCTCAGTGTTTTCTACAATTTCAGAATCACATGACAACTATAGCTGTTGGAACATAAATTGAGAGGACTTAAAGAGGACATTTCAACTTCCCCTTATTCTCATCTTTCTTCAGATAATAATAGCATTGTTTTTGTTTTAACCTGAAAGACGGATTCAAGGTACAACTTCTTTTTTTTTTTTTTTTTTGAGATGGAGTCTTGCTCTATCACTCACCCAGGCTAGAAAACTCTGCCTTCCAGGTTCAAGCGATTCTTTTGCCTCAACCTCCTGAGTAGCTGGGATTACAGGCACGCATCACCACACCTGGCTAATTTGTGTATCTCTAGTAGAGAGGTGGTTTCTTCATGTTGGCCAGGCTGTTCTTAAATTCCTGACCTCAAGTGATCCACCAAACTCAGCCTCCCAAAGTGATGCGATTACAGGCATGGGACACCGTGCCCAGCCAGATACAACTTCTTAACTACATTGTAGACTTTTGAGAGCAAGAAGCTTGTTTTATATTCATCTGAGTGATATTTATATTTTGCACAATGCTTAGCTTAGAACTTGACACAAAAGATATACTCACTGTTTAATGGTGGGTTCACACCTCTTACAAGCAGCAAATGTTGCTTGTTATGGAACATTATGGTCCTTTGTATGTCTCAGTAAATAGCCTCCTTTATGATAATCACACCATTGTAAGAGTTAAAGAGCTAAAGAATGCTGGTGAGGAGGGTGGGGTAGGCAACAGAATGAGGACTTGGTCTAGAGGAACTCCAGTTCTTATACACAATTGACAAAAGGCAGGTAGGAACCCATATGTCTACATAAAGGGCAAGAAAAGGAACATAAGAAAACAGAAACAGATCAGCCTACATGGGTCTGGCTGTCAAGGATGTGAGAAGACAGTGGGTCACATCACGCAGAATCTTGAGAGAAGTGGGCTTGCCAGGGATGCCTTTTGTGAGGAAATGGAGGTAGAAACCAGGAAACTCGACAAAGATAACCTTTCATCAGAAACAGAGAGCTCCAGATCACGCAGGGTTAGAAACAATGGGATAGGTGGGGGATGGAGAATTAGAATAAAGAGAGTATCAGCCACATCTGAGTCAGAACTGTATCCCATACAGGGTACACGTGGGGAACCCTGCCAGCCATGATGTAGGAACTTCCCTAAGTACTGCTCGGATGACCCCTACCAACTTCATAAAAATGTTCTGCCGTTCTCCAACTTGCTGGCTCTGCCTTATACCTGTGCATATTCAAGTCTTGCCTTTGTGGCTTCTGCCTTCACTTTCTCCACTTTTCAAACAGTGACGTACCCACCCACACACTGGGCCTCAGGGTCCCCTAGCAGTCTTTTTGTAGCACATCACATGCTATGAAACGCAATTCATAGATCTCAGCACATACTTATTGAATTAAACCACTGGAGCTTTGGACTCAGAAATCTGCTTTTGTGGGACTCTTGGCTATTTGTTTTATATTCAGTGAAGCCAGACCTGGATATCAGTGGCTTCATCCTCACCAGCTTCATCGAGTGGGTCTTACTATTAACAATATAAATATTAGGTTGGTGCAAAGGTAATTGCAGTTTTTGTCATTACTTTTAATAACTTTCTTTCTTTCTTTCTTTTTCTTTTTCTGAGATGGAGTCTCGCTTTGTTGCCCAGGCTGGAGTGCAGTGGGTCCATCTTGGCTCACTGCAACCTCTGCCTCCTGGGTTCAAGTGATTCTCCTGCCTCAGCCCCCTGAGTAACGGGGATTACAAGCATGTGCCGCCATGCTTGGCTAATTTTTGTATTTTTAATACAGATGGGGTTTCACTATGTTGGTCAGGTTGGTCTTGAACTCCTGAACTCGTGACCAGCCTCCCAAAGTGCTGGGATTACAGGTGTGAGCCACTGTGCCCGGCCTACTTTTAATAACTCTCAGTGGCAAAAACCGCAATTACCTTTGTACCAACCAATAGTTATAATTATCCTATCTACAAAGACTTATCTCTTATGAGCTAACTAACAGATTCTGTGACTCCCTAATGAAGAGTTTCTCATCAGGGGCACAACTGGCATTTGAGGTGAGAGATATTTTGTGGAGAATTCCCTGTAATCAGAGCTATCGACATCCTTGCCCACTGCCCATTGAATGCCTCTGGTGTCCCTGTGATAACCAACTCTGCTCTCAGATTTCCAAATTGCCTCAGGATGGCAGTGTTGCCCCTACTGGCTGATGAACTGTGGGGTTCTGATACTGACTACTTGATAAAAGTCAAGAAGCCCATGACTCAGAACTTCTCTGGCTGGGCAAGTTCCTGTGTCCATGTGGGCTGCTTGGACCCCTAAGCTTCAAGTGATTCTCTGTGACAGGTGACGAGAGGACAGGAAGCTAAGTCTTCTCCCTTGAATAGTATACATACATACATACATACATACATACATACATACATACATAGAGATAGATGATAAATAGGTAGATAGATGATAGATAGATAGATAGATAGATAGATAGATAGATAGATAAGGGATTTGGATAGATAGGGTGAGTGGATGAATAAAGGTAGAGATAGAGAATAGATAGATAGCATAGAATGATAGAGACACATAGATATAAATGAATAGGGTGGCTGGATGGATGAATAGATAGATAGATAGATAGATAGATAGATAGATAGATAGATAGACAGACAGATAGATATAACCTGAGTAGATACAGTGGATAGACAGACAGATAGATACAGATAGATGAAGTAGATGATAGATAGATGATACATAGATAGATAGATAGATATAACCTGAGTAGATACAGTGGATAGACAGACAGATACAGATAGATGAAGTAGATGATAGATATATGATTGATAGATAGATAGATATATAGATAGATAGATAGATAGATAGATAGATAGATAGATAGATAGATAGATAGATGGATACAGTGTGTGGATGAATTAATAGATCGACTGGTAGATACATAGACATGATAGATTGAAGATAGATAGATAAATACATAGATATACATAAATAGATAGATACTTGTTCAGTAGTAGACAAAAGGAAACCAGCCTTGAACTGAGTCTGACTGGTTCTTGCCAATCTTCAAAACCTGCCCCAGGTTCTGTTTTGTTCGTTTTGTTTTACTGCATCTACTGAGAGTAAATAAAGACATGCAGTCCAATAGCCAAGCAGCCTGGTCCCAAGTGTGTCTCATTTTAAATTAAAAAGTGCTACTGCTGCCAACTGGCTCTGGGATCCAGGAGGTCAGAGACTGACAACAGAGAAGAACACATCATGGGTTTGCAGTACCATCTGTTCTCCCTACCCTACTGGAGCTGTGCCAGGCCTTAGCCCCTGGCTCCAGATTGTGTGGTTCTGTCTAATATATGTCTTTCCCTCTAGGACTCACCACTTGCCCTGAAAATCAACTTATCTGGATAAGGCATGAATATTTGGCCTAACTCTTGCCAGTCACATTCCTGGTGACTGGAATGTTTCTCCTGCATCTCTGTCCATGGGCTACGATCTTACATTATGTAGAAAGAACTCCCAAAAGAGGTCTTCACGCCTGGGCTTCTGAGTGGCTGCTAACTGAATTTACAACTGCTGGGATTTGTTCCCACAATATGGATATTTCTCTGATTAATACTTGACCCTGAGACAGTATCTAGTCTCTACAACATATACCACATTGCTGACTGCACAGGACAGCTTCTTTATCCCTTCAATTCCTTGCAGGTGTCCTAGAGAAGAGGCCTTTTTCTTGTCTCCTCAGCTCTCCTGTGGGGGTCACATAGGCTATACATGCCCTGCTAGAGTTCCTGCCCAGATAGAATAACCATTATTGAAGAACAGCTCAAGAGGTAGGGCAAGGTACTTGATACCCAGGAAGTCCTCGGCCCCACCCTGACAACCCTGTCTGTGGGAACTGTCACAAAAATTGATAGTAAAGCACACAGGCTGCCTCAGTTCAGGAGACACACATCTTGGCCAGAGGATGGGGCTGTAGGCTTCCTAGACCTGTAAGGAGCCATGTATTCATTCAAGCAAGAAACGCTTAGTGAATCTGGAAAAAAATTCAGGTTCAGAAGCCTGGGCTACCTGGATCCATTACAAGCAACAAACCGACCCCAGGAGAGAGCAGGTTTTACAATAAGGCTGGAAACTGAGAGGTAAAAGCAAAGTTGAGAAACCCAAGGAAGAATTGGGCTCAGAGGAGGACTTATAAGTGTGGAAATGGAGAAACGTGTTCATGGGGAAAAAAACAAAAATATATACAAAGAAAAAGACCTAGTCAGTCTTCGAGGGTTGAAGACTGTTTAAAAGGGATAACCAAGGCAACAACAGTAAGTATACTAGTTCAGAGAAAAGATAGCACTTTTCGGAGGAAAAGTGGAAATTTCTTGGGCCTTTGTAATCTGACAGCCTTGAAACTGAAATCAACACTCTGTCACCTAAAACTGTGGACAAGTCACCTAAAACCTTGGACAAGTAATTTGAGCTCTCTGGTCTTAAATTCCAAGGATAATAACACATATCTACATCCCAGTGGGCTGTAAAGTATTACTCCATGTAAACTAATTGGCACAGACTGACACCCAAGACACATCCCCTAAGTGTTTCGCCCTTGCCAAGCCCATGTCCAGGGTACAGGCATGTCTAGAATCCCAGGAAGGGCTGCTCCTGCCTAGAAACCCTGACTCCACCCAAATTGACAAAGACCCTTTTACCTCCACTTGGCTGTCCCAGTCTAGAGATTCATTCACAACAACACCAGGAAAATCGGGCCAGACCTATGGAGAGAAACACGCTAAGTAGTGATGCATGGACAGTTTCCCTTACATAGGATTTCCGAAGAAATTGTTATATAAACCATGTCCGAGGAGCGATGATACTTTGACTATCATGTAGGATTCACGGAAAAGTGAATTCCATAACATGTTACATTACTTTAAAAGTTGTTAACTGTATCAACAAATATTGTTTGAGAAGAGAGCATCTGACCTCAGAGCCCAAAAAGAAAACGCCAGAAATAACATACATAGGCATGTGACCCACTAACTGTGACCCACCCTCAGGCTACAGACTAGTGGATCATCCCTTAGGATTATACCTTTCCCCAGACAATGTCTCCATCATTTGGGTATTTGATGAAGACGTCATCCTCCAATCCCCGAGTGAAGGCAGGATAGGGCTGTGTCTCATTGCCAGAAATGGCTGGATCCTGAAATCAAAGCATAAGTCAGTTGGGAAAACCAAACCCAGGGAATGAAGAGAAACAGAATAAAGGAGAACTCCTCCAGGGCGAACTCGCTGGCTTCTACCTGAACTGTAGTCCATCTGTGAGTCCTGGGAAATACAGAATTCTTACTGCACTTCAATTTATCTATTTGCAACATGGAAATAAAGTATAACTCTTTCTCCACCAAAGCCCATACCTGCTCCCAAACAGACCGCACACATTCACATCAGGACTAACCAGAATGAGGATGACCCGCATCCCATCAGCCTTCATGCGGTTGATCAGAGCTGGAAACCCAGCAAACTTGGGGCTGAGGGTGAAGTCCAGCTGCCGCTCCATGTAGTCGATGTCTGAGTACTGCACGTCCTGCGGGAGGACACGGGGAGCTGAGTGGCTGCTGCTGTACACGCCCAAGCTTTACAGAACAACCCTCCACTACACATGGTGGAATTCCAGACAGCTTCTCGTTGATGCTTTCAAATCCCAGCTCTGCCATTTATTAGGTACAGGTGCTGGGAAATTCACTTAATTTTTAAAATGTTCAGTGATCAAATAGAAAAAACCTTAAGTCAGCATAAAATAGGATGAGAATGCCTCTCTAACATGGCTATTCTGAGGATAAATAAGTACACTGGATTGGACAGTGCTTTGTAAACTGCCACTGTCAGGTGTGATTGTGATGACCTCCCCCAAGAGGCTGCCCCTGGTATCAGTGGTTCATGCTTAGAAAAAATATTGTTAACTACCCAGGGCTAATACAATGTGGATGATAAATCTACTGCAAAACATATCAAAACAAAGCAACAATGTATAGGTGCTTTGGAATACCCAATCCTGAGGGAAATCAGATACAACATTCTTATGGAGAATGAATACTGCATTTCACTGTCCACTAATGGAAACATTATGTTCCACTAATGGAACTATTGTAAAACAATAGAAATGTAGAATAAAATTAGATATGCGATGGTACACTGGATTAATTCTCTGATGACTGGGTCCCCTCCCACTCTCCAGTGAAAGATAAGGTTTATTTATATATGTTTGCCCTCTGGAAACCCATGTCAGGATCCGTGTATTCCATCAGTGATAGCTCAGAGTCGACAGGACACTGTGCTACAGCACCAGGGCTGCAGGAAATGAGGTCGTATCCACATATACAATGGTCTGACTGGGGTTAGTTTTTTTTCAGGAATTAAGTAAAAGAACTGTGGGATATCATTTATTCCTATGGAACCAAGGACGTTTTGACTAAATGTTTTGAAGACATGTGAAAGAAATGGAAGGAAGCATGAGATAGCAGAAAAAGCCCTGGAGCCAGCCTATCTCCCCCTCTGGCAAGTCATGGTGAATCTTGAGCCATCATCTCTAGAAGATGGAAACAAGCACCCTTACCTATATGACTGTGCTGGGGTGAGGCTGTGATATTGTCTGAAAAAGAACATTATGTCTTTATAGAATCCCACAAATACTAGACAAATGAACCCAGACACAGAGGCACCTGGGTTAGTTACGAAACTCCAGAGCCATGACTGAGAACGTACATAAGGGATCTGGGCGGCCACCATGTCATCATACAAGCTGGCGATCTCAGAGTCGTTCTGGTATCCATAGCGACACAGCTGGAAACCCAAAGACCAGTAAGGTACCATCACAGGCCGGCCAATCAACTAGAAAATAGACAGAAAATATTAGTCCTCAGAACAGAGGCACCAGATTGAAGTTTTACATAAAGTAATAAGAATATTTTTCCATGCCCCAAGCTAGACAACTGACTAATTGAAATCCACATCAAAACTGACAGGATATAGAGCCACTGGGATACTTGGAGAAAGCTTTCCGCTAGACTTGAGCTCCTTCTTAAAAATTATGGAAAAGCTGATGTTACTCCATTCCTAGAGACACTGTGGGTAACTCATTAAGAAGCCCAGAATCAGAGACAAATGCCTGGCTTAGCACACAGGCTCCAGTCCTGCTACCTGTGTGACTTCAGGCAAAAATTAAGTAAACTCTTAGTGCTTCAGTTTCTTCATCTGTACATAAGGGTATAATAATAGCCTCTGCCTCAGAGTCCTTTTGTGAGGACTGAAGGAGTTATTATGTGCGAAGTGCTCTAATAGGCAGCAAGCAATAAATCAGTGATGTGCAGTAGGTAGTACATAAGTATTTGCTGCTGCTGCCAAAACCACCATGGTCACCACCACCATCACTATTTTCACCATCACCACCACTACCACTGTCATGCCCTCCACCACCATCATTACCATCATCATTACCCTTCACTACCATCACCACCACCCCACTACCACCCCCACCACCATCCCCACCGTCACCACTATCATCACAACCACTATCACCAACATCACACTCCTCAAACCACCCCACTGTCACCACCACCACCACCACCACCATCATCACCATCACTACCACAAACACCATC
Source organism: Theropithecus gelada (assembly GCF_003255815.1). NCBI lineage: Eukaryota > Metazoa > Chordata > Mammalia > Primates > Cercopithecidae > Theropithecus > Theropithecus gelada. Next base: position 1,954 of record NW_020262336.1, on the reverse strand, counting down.
ACCACCACAAACACCACCACCACCCCCACCATCATCAGTATTATCACAACCACTACCACCACCATACTCCTCACACCACCTCACTGTCACCACCACTACCACCACCATATCCACCACCACCCCCATCATCAACATTACCACCATCACAAACACACCCATCAACACCACCCCCACCACTATCACCACCATCACCAACACTACCACTACTACCACCATCATTATCACCATTCCCACATCACTGTCCCCAACGTCAGCCCCTACTGCCATCATCACCATCACCACCACCATAACTACAAACACCACCACCACCACACTATCACTACCATCACCACCACTAGTACCACCATAACATCTGCTCTTCTGCAATGCTTACAGAGGCTATACATTTAATGATAATCTGAATGTGTTTATTTTTTCTTATTCTATAATCTCTCTCCAACAAAGACCAATATTTCCAGTTATCATCTGAGAGTTACACTAATCAATGTGGGCTCTGGCATCCAGAATGTGCTGTATAACTGCTTGATAAACAGCTGGATTTCTTCCTACCTCCGTGTACTGCTGGGTGACAAGCTCTGGAGTTGGCCCCAAGAACACATAAAAGTCCAGAACTCCCCCTGTGGTACGGTATGTCAAGGCAGGCAGGGGCTGGAACGTCACGTCTGAAAATGAAGAAAAATGCCAAGCCAGATGGAAACCTTCCACATCACGAGGGAAACCTTCCACATCACCCCTGAAATTCACACATTCTCCATCTTCCTGCACCCTCCCTATCACAGAGTGGTAAGAGCAGGCATTTTCTATCATCCACACACAGAACTGAAGAAGTTCAGTGGAAGTCTACAGGTCCCATTTCTGGGTTTGATTCCTTTTGGTGTACTTTACTATATTTTGTCATTCTACTCTTATAAAATTATTTTTACATTTCAACTTTTATTTTGGATAAAGAGGTACACATTCACATTTGTTACATGGGAATATTGCACGATGCTGAGATTTGGCGTAGGAATCCTGTTAGCCAGATAGCAAACATAGTACCCGATAAGTAATTTTTCAATGTACCATACACCCTCATACCCCCACACTAACTTCTCTGACCCATAGTTTTACCCTAATTCAAATTATATAACTGGCTTCCACGAGTTGGCCTCCAGGATATTTGGGACCCATGTGGTGTTACTATCCCTTCTTATGTGATTTTTACCAAAATGAGGGTTGGGTTAAATCCTCTTATCACATGATCCTATACTGAAATAAATAGAAAGGCTAAACACAAAGAAAAAATAAACACTAATGCCCATAAAATGAAAATTTTTACTTCAAGGAAGAGTTGGGCTAAAAACATTCTAAACTGACTCAAGCATGATTGGTAGTCCCCCAAAATAAGGGAGGCGCTGGACGGCCTTACCCATGGCATTGCTGTTCAGCAGGAACACTCCGTGGGCACTGCCATCCTCCTCCAGCCCCATGTAGTAGGGGTGGACACCATAGGAATTCTTCTTGTACTGGAGAGTCATGGGGAGAAGCAGTAGGAGTTTAAAAGACATTACACCTGAGAAAGAAACTCAACATAAAAGTGTTTGCTAATATGGGTCTAGTTTTCTCCATGAAATCAATTAAACACATGAAACAAAGGAGCCTGAGAATTGGCCCACTCGTCTAAAACCAGAATGAGGGGACCAAGTGGAGTTTGGGAAGATGAAGCCCGAAGCCTGAGCACTGTGGGTGGAGAGAAGCAGAGACATAGATCCCAAATGCTCTGTCCTTACCCCTGGGGGCTGGTCTCGGGAGAACATCCCCCAAGTGTGCCACTCCAAGTCTCTCCTATAGGATGTGTGCTCAGTTTCCCCAAAGCCATAGAGGTACTTGGAGGGAAGGCGGGTGGAGATGCGGATAAACATGTCATTGAAGGTGAAGCCAAGGAGCTGAGAGTCCCAACTGAAACACAAAAAGG
>NW_020262335.1:0-3004 GCF_003255815.1 Theropithecus gelada | reverse complement strand
TAGGAAGCATAACTTTTGAAACTCTAAAGTAAATAGAATTGAACAGCAACAACAACAGCCAAAAAAAAAAAAAAAAAAAAATCAACACAAAAAGGAAAAAAGAAAACCAATAAACAGAAAATATAAAATAAAATAGCACAAATAATTATAAATATCCACTATTAAATAATAATAATGGGATAAATTTTCCTGTTTGAAGACACTCAGTTTGGGTAAACTAAATATTGATGTACTTCCCGGCTTAAGGAGACACACTTAAAGCAAAATGTGATTTAAAATTGAGTATAAAATATTGAAAAAGAAATTTCAGGCAAATACTAACAATAAGAAAGTGGGTATGAATATTTAATAAAATCAGTATTCAAATAAAAAGTTTTGAATAGAAGAGAACAAAGAGACATGTTATATATTGAAAAAGTGTAGTCTGATGAGAAGACAGTAGTAAGGGCTATCATTATTTTTTTCTTGTGCTAATTGAATTATCTCCCAACTAGACTGTCTTCTTTCACCCTTGACCCTGTATATCCTATTTTGAAAAGCAAAATCAGATTTTAAAACACCACTTCTTTATTTACTCTTCTATTGGCTTTCAGATTCATTCAGTGTGAACTTTCAAGTTTCTAGGAGATGCACCCTGACTCCTCCACCCCCATTACCTCTCTGATAATCTTATCTCTTACTGCATCCCTCAGGCTCACTCTGCTGCAGCCCAGTGACCTCCTTGCACTTTCTTAGACATGCCACTCTCACCCTTTCACCTATGTCCGTTGCATCGGCCATTTCCTCTGTTACACTCTGCCCCGAAATCCACAGGACTAACTCCTTTACATCTTTCGGAATTTACCCTATTTAAAACAGCTATCTTCCCTCCCCACAAACTCCACATGACCAATTCCACCTACCATATCTCTTAGTCATTAGTTTTGTAAAAACAACATTATGTTAGCTATAGGAGAGCAAACTAGGGGTGTGGACTTGATATTGACTGTCTAAGGTTGTCAGAATGATCACAGGATGGAATTTGTTGAATGATGCTGTGTCAGGATTACTTCTGTGCTCAGTCCATTTAAATTTCTTTGGACTCCATGAATAACTCCACTAAGTCAAAATTGCCACCAAATATAAAGAGAAATGTTGTTTCTCCTTTCAAATCTTGTTATTATTCAGAATGAACTACGTATCTATGCACTTAAACTAAAAAGAAGAGAAATAATTCTCTTTCATCAGTAAGGTCATCATTTGAGTTGCATTTTGAAGATGATTCAGGAACTTTTTGAAGATATAAACAGATATTGAATAAAATACGGTCTCTTTGAAGTCAATTAAGAATGTAGATGAAAGCAAGGAAATACAAATGTACATTAAAAATTGAAAAGCCACATGTAAAATATTTTAATTTTTTTAAAAATCAAATTTCATTTCAGTTATTTGCCTCTCTGAGTTTTACAGTTTTATGCTTAAGAAACTCCAGTGTAAAAGAACTTGATGTTCAAACTTTTATATAGTGTAATTGCAAAGAAAACAAGAAAAATCTCTATATACAGGTATGTATATTTCCCTTCCTCATGATTACAAGGATGCATAGTTTTATATGTTTTGACCTTATTTTTCTTCTATATTTTCAACCCTTTAGTATCCCATCTCTGGAAGTGAAAATCCATTCAGATGTTTGGAATAATATATGCTACACTGTTAATTAAAAAAATCGTTGTGGAATAATATGTGCTACAATATTGATTGTGGAAATTATTTTGATATAAATCTGGTTTTGATTGTACTGCCAAAGGAGAAAGCTTTTCAGGAGCCCACTGGAATAAATAAATTCAAGGCCTGACTCATAGGATGAGGTATACATGCAAAGGGAGCAATGTGAAGACTGCCATGATTCTAATGGAAAGGACAGAGTGTAATAAGGAGGAAAAAGTGATGGGTCCCTATCCTGGCCTGCTGTGAACATCAGCCAGTAGTGAATTGGCTCTTTTCTGAGACTGAAGATTGCTGCTTGATGCCTAGAATATCAACCAGAGAAGAGTTCAATGGAAACTCCTTGGAAATAGCTTATAGCACTTAAATGTTGCTATATTTTTACAAAGTTTATTCGTAATTTTAAAAATTGTATAATTTAAAGATTTTAATTCCTACACAGACTTTTTAAGTAGATAATTTAAAATATCTAACAACGGATTTTGATTGAGTAGCAAGCAATGATCTTCATGAAACTCATGCGATTGATCACATTTGAGACTTGGTAGAGAAAGTATCTAATAATAAGATCTTTCAGCTGGGCAGAAATAAGACAACGTGAAGCAATCACACAGTGCTAGATTACAGCCAGTGGCTACGAGTCTTCAATAAAGAGCAACTACCTCAGAAGAATCAAACCACTGCCTGAAATCTGGCCTTCACAGTAACGAAAGTGCAAATGACAAATGCAATATTTGATTCATATAGTTTTCCTTTTTGCCATTCTCAAATATCTGACTATTTTAAAGGAATGGATTGATTTAGGTACAGAAGCTATCTTTGGCAAGCTATTCCAATAATCTTTAAAATACTCATTTCCACTGGCCTAGAAATATGATTTCCAGAAAATAATATGAAATTCAGAAAATGACTTACAGCTGAGCATGGTGACTCACGCCTGTAATCCCAGCACTTTGGGAGGTGGAGGCAGGTGGATCACTTGAGGTCAGGGGTTCAAGACCAGCCTGGCCAACGTGGCAAAACCCTGTCTCTACTAAAAAATACAAAAATTAAGTGGGTGTGGTGGTGGATGCCTGTAACACCAGGTACTCAGGAGGCTGAGGTGGGAGAATCGCTTGAACCTGGGATGCAGAGTTTGTAGTGAGCTGAGATCACACCACTGTACTCTAGCCTGGGTGACAGAGCAAGACTATGTCAAAAGAAAGAAAGAAAGAGAGAAAGAGAGAGAAGAAGGAAGGAAGGAAGGAAGGAAAGAAGGAAGGAAGGAAAGAAGGAAGGAAGGAAGGAAGGAAGGAAGGAA
>NW_020262334.1:0-3004 GCF_003255815.1 Theropithecus gelada | reverse complement strand
AATTTAGGAATCGGCTCCTACCAACTGCCCATGTTTAGGATGTGTTTTAGTTTTTGTGATTTTTTTCTGCACTGAAGCTACTGGGCTGGCTCTGAGTCACTGTCATGGGACTTCATGTTGCCCCGACGGGAAACGGCGTGGGTGGGGGGCTGCACAGAGGCTTGCTGCCGTGATAATGAAGGGCTTCTTGCCTCTTGGGACAGCGAGTTCAAACTCTTTGTGATTGTCAGCATAAAGAGTGACCCGCTGAGGACATGGCTGTAATTCAGGGTGGCATGGTTGATCGTCATCATTGATATCAGGTACCTGCCTCTAAAATGACGGTACCCATAGTGTGGCTCCAGGAGGGCAGCTCCTGCCAAACACACGTGCTCCTGGGCCCCTGCAGACAAGGTCGTGTTGCCAGCCAGGCCTGCAGCTATGGGTGCAGAGGGGTCTACAGGGCACCGAGTGCCTCCCTCGATTGCTTGTGGGGCCCAGCCCTCCGTCCCTCCTGGTCCCCAGTGCAGCTCCTCCCAGGATTCTCCCAGCCCCGTGCACACCTCCGTCTTCACAGCTTCCGTAGTTTTCTCGTGGGCGCCCCAGGTGGGCACCTGGGCAGGGTTCGTGTGTTAGTCGAGTTCTCTCTAGCCGTCCCTGGCTCGTAGCTCAGCAGGTCCCTTCAGATGAGTCAGCCAGCTGTGTACCTACATGTTCAGGATACTTGTCAGGGGCCTTCCTCAGAGCAAGATCGACGCTCACCTCATCCTTGGGACTTTGGATCCTGCCCTGGAGAGACTCCAGCCACTTCCAAAGGGGCCGTCCGGGTCCCGCAGCCTGGTGGGAGTGACTTCTGAGCCACTCCAGACCACACTTTGTGTTCCTACACCCCACAAAGCCACTTAAAGTGCCATGTTCTGGTGCCGTGTGCCTCACCAGTGTGCCACACAAGCCTGCACGGGGATCTGAGCGGGCGCTGCCTTCCTCAGGCTATGCTTGAGTTTTGGGGCAACTGGAGCACTCGTGGCCGTGATTCTCGCCACTGTCTGGGCTTCCCTAGAGGGTCTCACCCGCAGCCTGAGGACCACATCCGCAGCCACTGAGGAGCCGCCAGGTGCGGCGTTGGTCTCACTCAGTCCTTCTCGACTTTGGTGAGAGAGGAGACAGCAAAACTTCAGCTGGGAGCCCCAGGCCTTCCTGCTTGGGGCCCTGGGACTGACATAGCACAGATCCTGCCATCCACGTGCTGGGGGCCCCGCCGTGCGGCTCCCTCCTCTGGTCAGGGACTGCACCCTTGGGCTGTGCAGCTCCTGGTTCTCACACTCAGGGGCCCAGGGAGGGTGGTGGATGAAGAGAGAAGGAGAAGGGTGGCAGTTTGAGCTCAGTTGTGTTGGCTTCACCTTCTGCCTCTTGTCCCTAAGTACATTGGCAAAGTTTTCCAGATGAAAACGCAGAAGGGATTTTTAATGACTGGAATCTGTGAATTCCATGGAAGCCAAGTCTGTCCACCTCTTTCACCCACCTCATTTCTCCCCGTTGGGGCTGATTTTGGCAGCGTTCTTAGGGGCAGGGACGGAAGGGGTGGGGGCCAGCCGTCGGCCCTGTGTCCCTCCCCTCCTCCCTTCAGCGCCACAGCATTTCGGTGTCATCCCCTTCCGTGCACGCGTCCTCATGAAAACCAAGTGCAGCTGGAGGGAGATGCCTGCGCCCACTCCCGTGACCTTCCCGGCCAGCCTGGCTGCAGCGGCCCCTCGCAGGCATCTTTCTGGTGTTGCCTCCGTGCCCCTCCCATCACCTGATGCTCATGTTCCTGAATCTTCACACGTGCTCTGTGCAGCCACCTCACGGGCTCCCTGGGAATGGAGACAGTGTCTCACGCCGGTCAGAATGCTCTTCTCTGTCCACTGAATAGTCCAACACAGAATCATTCCTCTGTGATTATTTATGCTTTGTTATGTAGAACTGGAATAAAGAAAAAGTGAATTTAGACATTACAGCCATCAGGTTGAAGTTTAGTAATTGCATTAGGGAATTAAATGGAAGCATTTGAGCTTCTCGAGTTCTAATTCCACATCTTCGTATCCCCATCACCCCTTACCCAGTGTCTAACAGAGCTCTTGGTCTAGGAGTTTCTTGATAAATGCTTACTGAATTGAACCGGACTGAGCTTAACATTCCCACCCAGAGCTAGAAGCCAGTCCCTGAACAAATTGCATTTAGAACATGAGTTTGATGTTACTGTGGTAAGGGGTATCCTACACGTCATAATTCCTAGTCAATATCGGGTATTTAGTCAAATAGACTCAAGTATAGAGAAGCATAGGCCCATCTGGCAAAAGGGCAAGGCACGGTGCTTTAGGTCCAGGTCCCCAATATCAACTATGAAAATAAAACGTCAACTCCAATTACAGCCCTGTCCTTAGCTGGTCACTGTTTACGCTAACAATTATAAACAGCTTGAACTTGCTGTCTTGAGAGGCAACACACCCTCCATTCTCTCTGCAGTGTAGCTGCCTTGGTGGATGGAACATGCCCCTCCTCCCTCCCTTCCCCATCCCTCCCTCCCCCCTCCTCTCTCCCTCCCTCTCTCCTCCTCTCTCCCTCCTTCCCCCCTCCTTCTTCCTATCTTCTCTCACCTTTCTCCCCCAACCTTCTCTCCTGGACAAGGGGCAGAAGAGAGGAGACCTCCGGAATCTTCTCCTTCATCCAAGCAGCTTGGGGGCAGCATCAACAGCTGCAATTTGGCTGCCCCAGCACGTGCCTCAGGGCAGCCTTTCTAATGGGAATCCTGGAATCATGTCTTTCCTTAATGTGTCCTAAAGGCTGGAGGACATGAAGTGAAACAATGCTCCATGCTCAGTCCTGTGATTTTGTGTAATTATTGGATTTACTTTGAAATTAAACTAAATGATACCCAAGGTAGAGCACGAAAAAAAAGAAAAAACAGGCTATGGTGTTTGAAAAACAAACAAAACCGTTTGGTTTGTTGGTTTGTTCTTAGACCTTCACAGGCTCCTAGGTCACA
>NW_020262333.1:0-3004 GCF_003255815.1 Theropithecus gelada | reverse complement strand
TTTTGAGATACGTTCCATCAATAGCGAATTTATTGAGAGTTTTTAGCATGAAGGGCTGTTGAATTTTGTCAAAGGCCTTTTCTTTATCTATTGAGATAATCATGTGGTTTTTGTCTTTGGTTCTGTTTATATGCTGGATTACGTTTACCGATTTACGTATGTTGAACCAGCCTTGCATCCCAGGGATGAAGCCCACTTGATCATGGTGGATAAGCTTTTTGATGTGCCCCTGGATTCGGTTTGCCAGTATTTTATTGAGGATTTTTGTATTGATGTTTATCAGGGATATTGGTCTAAAATTCTCTTTTTTTGTTGTATCTCTGCTGGGCTTTGGTATCAGGATGATGTTGGCCTCATAAAATGAGTTAGGGAGGATTCCCTCTTCCTCTATTGATTGGAATAGTTTCAGAAGGAATGCTACCAACTCCTCCTTGTACCTCTGGTAGAATTCAGCTGTGAATCTGTCTGGTCCTGGACTTTTTTTGATTGGTAGGCTGTTAATTATTGTCTCAATTTCAGAGCCTGCACAGGTCTATTCAGGCATTCAACTTCTTCCTGGTTTAGTCTTGGGAGATTGTAAGTGTCCAGGAAATTACCCATTTCTTCTAGGTTTTCTAATTTATTTGCATAGAGGTGTTTATAGTGTTCTCTGATGGTAGCTTGTATTTCTGTGGGGTCGGCGATGATATCCCCCTTTTCACTTTTTATTTTCTGTATTTGATTCTTCTCTCTTTTCTTCTTTATTAGTCTTGCTAGTGGTCTATCAATTTTGTTGATCTTTTGATTTTTTGGAGGGTTTTTTTGTGTTTCTATCTCCTTCAGTTCTGCTCTGATCTTAGTTATTTCTTGCCTTCTCCTAGCTTTTGAATGTGTTTGCTCTTGCTTCTCTAGTTCTTTTAATTGTGATGTTAGGGTGTCAATTTTAGATCTTTTCTGCTGTCTCTTGTGGGCATTTAGTGCTACAAATTTCCCTCTACACAGTGCTTTAAATGTGTCCCAGAGATTCTGGTATGTTGTATCTTTGCTCTCATTGGTTTCAAAGAACGTCTTTATTTCTGCCTTCATTTCGTTATGTACCAGTAGTTATTCAGGAGCAGGTTGTTCAGTTTCCATGTAGTTGAGCGGTTTTGACTGAGTTTCTTAGTCCTGAGTTCTAGTTTCATTGCACTGTGGCCTGAGAGACAGTTTGTTATAATTTCTGTTCTTTTACATTTGCTGAGGAGTGCTTTACTTCCAATGTGATCAATTTTGGAATAAGTGCGATGTGGTGCTGAGAAGAATATATATTCTGTTGATTTGGGGTGGAGAGTTCTGTAGATGTCTATTAGGTCCGCTTGGTGCAGAGTTGAGTTCAATTCCTGGATATCCTTGTTTACTTTCTGTCTCATTGATCTGTCTAATGTTGACAGTGGGGTGTTAAAGTCTCCCATTATTATTGTATGGGAGTCTAAGTCTCTTTGTAAGTCTCTAAGGACTTGCTTTATGAATCTGGGTGCTCCTGTATTGGGTGCATATATATTTAGGATAGTTAGCTCTTCTTGTTGAATTGATCCTTTTACCATTATGTAATGGCCTTCTTTGTCTCTTTTGATCTTTGATGGTTTAAAGTCTGTTTTATCAGAGACTAGGAATGCAACCCCTGCTTTTTTTTTTTTTTTTTTTCCATTTTCTTGGTAGATCTTCCTCCATCCCTTTATTTTGAGCCTATGTGTGTCTCTGCATGTGAGATGAGTCTCCTGAATACAGCAAACTGATGGGTCTTGACTATCCAATTTGCCAGTCTGTGACTTTTGATTGGACCATTTAGTCCACTTACATTTAAGGTTGGTATTGTTATCTGTGAACTTGATCCTGTCTTTATGATATTAGCTGGTTATTTTGCTCGTTAGTTGATGCAGTTTCTTCCTAGCATTGATGGACTTTACATTTTGGCATGTTTTTGCAATGGCTGGTACCTGTGTTCCTTTCCATGTTTAGTGCTTCCTTCAGGGTCTCTTGTAGGGCAGGCCTGGTGGTGACAAAATCTCTAAGCATTTGCTTGTCTGTAAAGGATTTTATTTCTCCTTCACTTACGAAACTTAGTTTGGCTGGATACGAAAGTTTGGGTTGGAAATTCTTTTCTTTAAGAATGTTGAGGCCGGGCGCGGTGGCTCAAGCCTGTAATCCCAGCACTTTGGGAGGCCGAGACGGGCGGATCACGAGGTCAGGAGGTCGAGACCATCCTGGCTAACACGGTGAAACCCCGTCTCTACTAAAAAATACAAAAAAACTAGCCGGGTGAGGTGGCGGGCGCCTGTAGTCCCAGCTACTCGGGAGGCTGAGGCAGGAGAATGGCGTGAACCCGGGAGGCAGAGCTTGCAGTGAGCTGAGATCCGGCCACTGCACTCCAGCCTGGGCGACAGAGCCAGACTCCGTCTCAAAAAAAAAAAAAAAAAAAAAAAAAAAAGAATGTTGAATACTGGCCCCCATTCTCTTCTGGCTTGTACAGTTTCTGCTGAGAGATCTGCTGTCAGTCTGATGGGCTTCCCTTTGTGGGTAATCCGACTTTTCTCTCTGGCTGCCCTTAAGATTTTTTCCTTCATTTCAACTTTGGTGAATCTGACAATTACGTGTCTTGGAATTGCTCTTTTCTAGGAGTATCTTTGTGGTGTTCTCTGTATTTCCTGAATTTGAATGTTGGCCTGCCTTACTAGGTTGGGGAATTTCTCCTGGATGGTATCCTGCAGAGTGTTTTCCAATTTGGTTCCATTTTCCCTGTCACTTTCAGGCACACCAATCAGACATAGATTTGGTCTTTTCACATAATCCCATATTTCTTGGAGGCTTTGTTCATTTCTTTTTACTCTTTTTTCTCTGCACTTCTCTTCTCACTTCATTTCATTCATTTGATCTTCAATCCCTGATACTCTGTCTTCCAGTTGATCGAGTCAGTTACTGAAGCTTGTGCATTTGTCACGTAGTTCTCGTGTTATGGTTTTCATCTCTATCTGTTCTTTTAAGGACT
>NW_020262332.1:0-3005 GCF_003255815.1 Theropithecus gelada | reverse complement strand
ACAAAGCCTGCAAGAAGTATGGGATTATGTAAAAAGACCAAATCTACATCTGATTGGGGTGCCTGAAAGTGAGGGGGAAAATGGAACCAAGTTGGAAAACACTCTTCAGGATATCATCCAGGAGAACTTCCCCAACCTAGTAGGGCAGGCCAACATTCAAATCCAGGAAATACAGAGAACGCCACAAAGATACTCCTCGAGAAGAGCAACTCCAAGACACATAATTGCCAGATTCACCAAAGTTGAAATGAAGGAAAAAATCTTAAGGGCAGCCAGAGAGAAAGGTCGGGTTACCCACAAAGGGAAGCCCATCAGACTCACAGCAGATCTCTCGGCAGAAACTCTCCAAGCCAGAAGAGAGTGGGGGCCAATATTCAACATTCTTAAAGGAAAGAATTTTAAACCCAGAATTTCATATCCAGCCAAACTAAGTTTCATAAGTGAAGGAGAAATAAAATCCTTTACAGATAAGCAAATGCTTAGAGATTTTGTCACCACTAGGCCTGCCTTACAAGAGACCCTGAAGGAAGCACTCAACATGGAAAGGAACAACCGGTACCAGCCATCTCAAAAACATGCCAAAATGTAAAGACCATCGAGGCTAGGAAGAAACTGCATCAACTAACGAGCAAAATAGCCAGTTAATATCATAATGGCAGGATCAAGTTCACACATAACAATCTTAACCTTAAATGTAAATGGACTAAATGCTCCAATTAAGAGACACAGACTGGCAAACTGGATAAAGAGTCAAGACCCATCAGTCTGCTGTATTCAGGAGACCCATCTCACACGCAGAGACATACATAGGCTCAAAATAAAGGGATGGAGGAAGATTTACCAAGCAAATGGAGAACAAAAAAAAGCAGGGGTTGCAATCCTAGTCTCTGATAAAACAGACTTTAAACCATCAAAGATCAAAAGAGACAAAGAAGGCCATTACATAATGGTAAAGGGATCAATTCAACAGGAAGAGCTAACTATCCTAAATATATATGCACCCAATACAGGAGCACCCAGATTCATAAAGCAAGTCCTTAGAGACTTACAAAGAGACTTAGACTCCCATACAATAATAATGGGAGACTTCAACACTCCATTGTCAACATTAGACAGATCAACGAGACAGAAAGTTAACAAGGATATCCAGGAATTGAACTCATCTCTGCAGCAAGCAGACCTAATAGACATCTATAGAACTCTCCACCCCAAATCAACAGAATATACATTCTTCTCAGCACCACATCGTACTTACTCCAAAATTGACCATATAATTGGAAGTAAAGCACTCCTCAGCAAATGTACAAGAACAGAAATTATAACAAACTGTCTCTCAGACCACAGTGCAATCAAATTAGAACTCAGGACTAAGAAACTCAATCAAAACCACTCAACTACATGGAAACTGAACAACCTGCTCCTGAATGACTACTGGGTACATAACGAAATGAAGGCAGAAATAAAGATGTTCTTTGAAACCAATGAGAACAAAGATACAACATACCAGAATCTCTGGGACACATTTAAAGCAGTGTGTAGAGGGAAATTTATAGCACTAAATGCCCACAAGAGAAAGCAGGAAAGATCTAAAATTGACACTCTAACATCGCAATTAAAAGAACTAGAGAAGCAAGAGCAAACACATTCGAAAGCTAGCAGAAGGCTAGAAATAACTAAGATCAGAGCAGAACTGAAGGAGATAGAGACACAAAAAACCCTCCAAAAAATCAATGAATCTAGGAGTTGGTTTTTTGAAAAGATCAACAAAATTGACAGACCACTAGCAAGACTAATAAAGAAGAAAAGAGAGAAGAATCAAATCGACGCAATTAAGGGGATATCACCACCGACCCCACAGAAATACAAACTACCATCAGAGAATACTATAAACACCTCTACGCAAATAAACTGGAAAACCTAGAAGAAATGGATAATTTCCTGGACACTTACACTCTTCCAAGACTAAACCAGGAAGAAGTTGAATCCCTGAATAGACCAATAGTAGGCTCTGAAATTGAGGCAATAATTAATAGCCTACCAACGAAAAAAAGTCCAGGACCAGATGGATTCACAGCTGAATTCTACCAGAGGTATAAGGAGGAGTTGGTACCATTCCTTCTGAAACTATTCCAATCAATAGAAAAAGAGGGAATCCTCCCTAACTCATTTGATGAGGCCAACATCATCCTGATACCAAAGCCTGGCAGAGACACAACAAAAAAAGAGAATTTTAGACCAGTATCCCTGATGAACATCGATGCAAAAATCCTCAATAAAATACTGGCAAACCGGATTCAACAACACATCAAAAAGCTTATCCACCATGATCAAGTGGGCTTCATCCCTGGGATGCAAGGCTGGTTCAATATTCGCAAATCAATAAACATAATCCAGCATATAAACAGAACCAAAGACAAGAACCACATGATTATCTCAATAGATGCAGAAAAGGCTTTTGACAAAATTCAACAGCCCTTCATGCTAAAAACGCTCAATAAATTCGGTATTGATGGAACGTACCTCAAAATAATAAGAGCTATTTATGACAAACCCACAGCCAATATCATACTGAATGGGCAAAAACTGGAAAAATTCCCTTTGAAAACTGGCACAAGACAGGGATGCCCTCTCTCACCACTCCTATTCAACATAGTGTTGGAAGTTCTGGCTAGGGTAATTAGGCAAGAGAAAGAAATCAGGGGTATTCAGTTAGGAAAAGAAGTCAAATTGTCCCTGTTTGCAGATGACATGATTGTATATTTAGAAAACCCCATTGTCTCAGCCCAAAATCTCCTTAAGCTGATAAGCAACTTCAGCAAAGTCTCAGGATACAAAATTAATGTGCAAAAATCACAAGCATTCTTATACACCAATAACAGACAAACACAGAGCCAAATCATGAATGAACTTCCATTCACAATTGCTTCAAAGAGAATAAAATACCTAGGAATCCAACTTACAAGGGATGTAAAGGACCTCTTCAAGGAGAACTACAAACCACTGCT
>NW_020262331.1:0-3005 GCF_003255815.1 Theropithecus gelada | reverse complement strand
GAAGAAGAAGAAGAAGAAGAAGAAGAAGAAGAAGAAGAAGAAGAAGAAGAAGAAGAAAGAGAAGGAGAAGGAGAAGAGGAAAGAAAAGAAGAGAAAAGAAAAGAAAAGAGAAAATTACAGAAAGATTTAAAAAAAAGTCACAGAAGCATTTAATTGAATAGAAAAAAAAATAATGTAGAGAAATAAAAAAGAAAACCAAAACTGATAAAAGTGTTTAGCAAGACTAATTAAGAAAGACACAGGTCATATATAAACAATATTAGAAACCAAAAATGGAATATAACTGCAGAGAAAATAGAGAGTTAAATAATAATAACATATTATGACTAATACCATACCAATAAATTTGAAACTTTTAATGAAATGAATAAACCTAGAAAACATAAATTACTAAAACTGACTGATGAAAATTAGAAAGCTTGAAGAAATCAATAACCATTAAATAAATTAAATCAGTAATTTAAAAAACCACTTTAAAAAAGACACTAGGCTCTAAAGATTTTAACAGGTAACTTTTATCAAAAATTCAAGGGAATAGGAATCTTTATTTTATGTGAAATGTTCAGAGAACAGTCAGGTAAGACAACTTTAAGTTACCACTTGTTGAAAAAGTTGTGAAGCAATTGGAACACTTATACTCTACTGATAGGAATATCAATAATTGCATGTACAGAAAGTTGGCAGTGTCGTCTACTCAATCTGAAGGTGCACATACCCTTTGATCCAACAATGCCAATCCTCGGTACAGAACAAGAGAAATTTTCACAAATTTATTTAATATCCCTATAATATTTTTTCTTTTCTCATAAAACTGTTAGTAGTACCTTAAAAAATAGACTGACTCTAAAAATGCATCAGCAAGAGAATAGGTGTGTTAGCCCATTCTTGAATTGCTATGAAGAAATACCAGAGATTGGGTAATTTATAAAGAAAACAGGCTTAGTTGGCTCATGATTCTGCAGGCTGTACAGGAAGCATGATGCTGGCATCTTCTCTGCTTCTGGGGAGGCTTCAGAAAATGTACAGTCATGGCAGAAAGTGAATGAAAAGCAGGCATGTCTTACATGGCAGGAGCAGAAGCAAGAGAGAGAGAGTGATGGAGGAGGTGCTACACACTTTTAAATAGCCAGATCTCTCAAAAACTCACTCACAATCATGAGGACAGTACCAAGAGGGATGGTGCTAAACCATTCATGAAAAATCTGCCTCCATGATCCAGTCACCTCCCACTAGTCTCTACCTCCAACACTGGTGATTACAATTTGACATAAGATTTGGTGGGGACACAGATCCAAACCGTATCAACAGGCAAACTGTGGAATATTCAAATAATGAAATAGTATATAGAAATTAAAATGCAAGAAGTAGAGCTACTTGTATCAATATGGATTTAAGCTCAAAAACATTTTTGAGCAAAAAAAAATCAGGTTGCAGAATGATACAGTTAGAATAATACCATTTATATGCAATTTATATAGAATTTTAAAACATGCAAATCAGTCTTATAAATTGGTATAGATATATGCATATGTAGAAAATGGATGAAAATATATCAAGTGAAGGATGTCAATTGCCTCACGGGAATAAGTGAAGGCAATAGGAACAGGAAGGGTAACTCCAATATTTTATTTCTTTTTAAACATTTCTGAATCAAATATTTAAAAATGATAAAGTTTAGTGGTTAGCACAAAGACGTCTGTTTAGTTATCTATTTCTCTCTAACAGCTTGATACATACCAGAAATTTTTAAAAGAAGGAGAACACGTTCATATGAGCTCAATATAGATCAAAGCATATTACCTGACTCATGGGTGTACCCAATGTATTTGACGAACAGATGAATAAATAAACGAATGAACAAATTAACCTATAAAACTCTGCCATATAAATTGAACTTCTTCCACTTACTTGTCTTACCTTTATCACCCAAAGGTTTAAACTTTAGGTTGTCCCAGTGCCAACTGGAATACACCCTATCTTTCAGAGGCACTCTAATTGAAGGAATCTGGAAACAAAAGTGAGAAAGACAAATGAATGCTTTGCTTTTTGTGTTGAGATAAAGTATATCCACAATATCTCCTTTCCTTTAGATTAGGAATTTCCTTTTTTTAAAAAAAAATTCCTTCTGTATTTTTACATATGTTCCTCCGATTTTGACTCACTCAACACAAGCATTAATGTCTGGAAAACATTCTAAACTTCTCACAAGAAGTGTGGCAAATAAAATGGATGGTCTTTATTGGAGGACATTAATGTTTTGCAGGAAAGAGGATGAATTCATATAAAGAATGAACTTAATTTTTATTAGTAAATTCTGTCAGCTTATTTATTACCATGCTGCTAAAGAGTTTCAAGTTAAAGGAAGATACAGATATGATATTTCAATACTGAATGGTTTCCAGAACAGAGGACTTCAAAGTGGCTGCTATAATTCCGCAAATTAATTGAAAATATTTTTTCTAAAGAGGTCAAAAAGCAGTACCTTATAATAAGTACTATTGCAGATAGAGGTAGTCTTAAAACAATAGATCACAGACATTTAAAGAAAAATGGGAAAATAAAAACTTCAAATCTCTTATTTTTTAAAGATAATATTAATTCAAGATGGATTAGAGACTTAAATGTTAGACCTAAAACCATAAAAACCTAGAAGAAAACCTAGGTAATACCATTCAGGACATAGGCACGGGCAAGGACTTCATGTCTAAAACACCAAAAGCAACGGCAACAAAAGCCAAAATTGACAAATGGGATCCAATTAAACTAAAGAGCTTCTGCACAGCAAAAGAAGCTACCATCAGAGTGAACATGCAACCTACAGAATGGGAGAAAATTTTTGCAATCTACTCATCTGACAAAGGGCTTATATCCAGAACCTACAAAGAACTCAAACAAATTTACAAGAAAAAAACAGCCCCATCAAAAAGTGGGTAAAGAATATGAACAGACACTTCTCAAAAGAAGACATTCATACAGCCAACAGACACATGAAAAAATGCTCATCA
>NW_020262330.1:0-3006 GCF_003255815.1 Theropithecus gelada | reverse complement strand
CTTTCTGATAAACTACTTTGTATTCTGTGAAATCATCTCACAGAGTTACAGCTTTCCCCTCATGTAGCATTTGGCTATCACAGTTCTTGTGGAGTTTGCAAAATGATATTTGGAAGCCCATAGAAGGATACTGTAAAAAAGGAAATATTCTCAGATGAAATCAGGAAAGAAGTTTTCTGAGAAACAGCTTAGTGTTCTGTTAATTCATCTCACAGAGGTAGAGCTTTCCCCTCAAGAAGCCGCTCCCTGAGCCTGTTCTTGTGGAATTTTCAAAGAGATTTTGCGAAGCCCATAGAGGGCTATGGTGACAAAGAAAATGTCCTCAGAGAAAAACTGGAAAGAAGCTTTCTGAGAAACTGCTTTGGGATGTGTGACATCCACTCACAGAGTTACATCTGTATTTCGTGGATCTCTTTGCTAGCCTTATTTCTGTGGAATCTGAGAACAGATATTTCGGATCCCTTTGAAGACTATAGGGCCAAAGGAAATATCCTATGATAACAAAGAGAAAGAACCTTCCTGAGAAACTTCTTTGTGTTCTGTGAAATCATGTCACAGAGTTACAGCTTTCTCCTCAAGAAGCCTTTCACTAAGACAGTTATTGTGGAATTTACAAAGTGATATTTGGAAGCCCATAGAGGGCTATGGTGAAAAAGGAAATATCCTCAGAGGAAATCTGGAAAGAAGCTTTCTGAGAAACTGCTTAGTGTTCTGTGAAATCATCTCACAGAGTTAGAGCTTTGCCCTCGAGAAGCCGCTCGCTAAGCCTGTTCTTGTGGAATTCGCAAAGTGATATTGGGAAGCCCATAGAGGGCTATGTTGAAAAATAAAATATCCTCAGAGAAAAACTGGAAACAAGCTTTCTGAGAAACGGTTTTGTGATGTGTGACTTCCACTCACAGAGTAACATCTTTTTTTCTTGGATGTCTTTGCTAGCTTTATTTTTGTGGAATCTGAGAACCGATATTTCGGATCCCTTTGAAGACTATAGGGCCAAAAGAAATATCCTCCGATAACAAAGAGAAAGAAGCTTTCTGAGAAACTTCTTTGTGTTCTGTGAAATCATCTCACAGAGTTACAGCTTTCCCCTCAAGAAGCCGCTCGCTAAGCCTGTTCTTGTGGAATTCGCAAAGTGATATTGGGAATCCCATAGAGGGCTTTGCTGAAAAAGAAAATATCCTCAGAGAAAACCTGGAAAGAAGCTCTCTGAGAAACTGCTTTGTGATGTGTGACTTCCACTCACAGAATTACATCTGTATTTCGTGGATCTCCTGGATAGCCTTATTTCTGTGGAATCTGAGAAGAGATATTTCGGATCCCTTTGAAGACTACAGGAGCAAAGGAAATATCCTCCGATAACAAAGAGAAAGAAGCTTTCTGAGAAACTTCTTTGTGTTCTGTGAAGAGTTACAGCTTTCCCCTCAAGAAACCTTTCGCTATGACAGTTCTTGTGGAGTTTTCAAATTGATATTTGGAAGCCCGTAGAGGGCTATGGTGAAAAAGGAAATATCCTCAGATGAAATCTGGAAAGAAGCTTTCGGAGAAACTGCTTTGCGTTCTGTGAATTCATCTCACACAGTTTGAGCTCTCCCCCTCAAGAAGCCGCTCGCTAAGCCTGTTCTTGTGGAATTCGCAAAGTGATATTGGGAAGCCCCTAGAGGGCTATGGTGGAAAAGAAAATATCCTCAGAGAAAAACTGGAAAGCAGCTTTCTGAGAAACTGCTTTGTGATGTGTGGCTTCCACTCACAGAGTTACATCTGTATTTCATCGATCTCTTTGCTGGCCTTATTTCTGTGGAATGTGAAAACAGATATTTCGGATTCCTTTGAAGACTATAGGGCCAACGGAAATATCCTCCGATAACAAAGAGAAAGAAGATTTCTGAGAAACTTCTTTGTGTTCTGTGAAATCATCTCACAGACTTACAGCTTTCCCCTCAATTAGCCTTTGCTAAGACAGTTCTTGTGGAGTTTGCACATTGATATTTGGAAGCCCGTAAATGGCTATGGTGAAAAAGGAAATACCCTGAAATGAAATCTGGAAAGAAGCTTTCTGAGAAACTGCTTAGTTTTCTCTTAATTCATCTCTCAGAGTTAGAGCTTTCCCCTCAAGAAGCCGCTGGCTAAGCCTGTTCTTGTGGAATTCGCAAAGTGATATTGGGAAGCTCATAGAGGGCTAAGGTGACAAAGAAATTACCCTCAGGGAAAAACTGGACAGAAGCTTTCTGAGAAACTGCTTTGTGATGTGTGACCTCCACGCACACAGTTACGTCTGTATTTCGTGGATCTCTTTGCTAGCCTTATTTCTGTGGAATCTGAGAACCGATATTTCAGATCCCTTTGAAGACTATAGGGCCAAAGGAAATATCCTCCGATTACAAAGAGAAAGAAGCTTTCTGAGAAACTTCTTTGTGTTCTGTGAAATCATCTCAGAGAGTTACAGCTTTCACATCAAGAAGCCTTTCGCTAAGACAGTTCTTGTGGAGTTTGCAAATTGATATTTGGAAGCCCGTAGAGGGCTATGGTGAAAAAGGAAATATCCTCAGATGAAATCTGGAAAGAAGCTTTCTGAGAAACTGCTTAGTGTTCTGTTAATTCTTCTCACAGAGTTACATCTGTATTTCGTGGATCTCTTTGCTAGCCTTATTTCTGTGGAATCTGAGAACAGATAGTTCGGATCCCATGGAAGACTATGGGGCCAAAAGAAATATCCTGCGATAAAAAAGAGAAAGAAGCTTTCTGAGAAACTTCTTTGTGTTCTGTCAAATCATCTCACAGAGTTAGAGCTTTCTCCTCAAGAACCCTTTGGCTAAGACAGTTCTTGTGGAGGTTGCAAATTGATATTTCAAAGCCCGTAGAAGGCTATGATGAAAAAGGAAATATCCTCAGATGAAATCTGCAAAGAAGCTTTCTGAGAAACTGCTTAGTGTTCCGTTAATTCATCTCAGAGTTACAGCCCTCCCCTAAAGAAGCCGCTCGCTAAGCCTGTACTTGTGGAATTCGCAA
>NW_020262329.1:0-3007 GCF_003255815.1 Theropithecus gelada | reverse complement strand
TTCCAGCTGCATCCATGTCCCTACAAAGGACACAAACTCATCCTTTTTTATGGCTGCATAGTATTCCATGGTGTGTATGTGCCACATTTTCTTAATCCAGTCTGTCACTGATGGACATTAGGGTTGATTCCAAGTCTTTGCTATTGTGAATAGTGCCACAATGAACATACGTGTGTCTTTATAGCAGCATGATTTATAATCCTTTGGGTATATATCCAGTAATGGGATGGCTGGGTCATATGGTACTTCTAGTTCTAGATCCTTGAGGAATCGCCATACTGTTTTCCATAATGGTTGAACTAGTTTACAATCCCACCAACAGTGTAAAAGTGTTCCTATTTCTCCACATCCTCTCCAGCATCTCGTTTCCTGACTTTTTAGTGATTGCCATTCTAACTGGTGTGAGATGGTATCTCATTGTGGTTTTGATTTGCATTTCTCTGATGGCCAGTGATGATGAGCATTTTTTCATGTGTCTGTTGGCTGTATGAATGTCTTCTTTTGAGAAATATCTATTCATATCCTTTGCCCACTTTTTGATGGGGTTGTTTGTTTTTTTCTTGTAAATTTGTTTGAGTTATTTGTAGGTTCTGGATATTAGCCCTTTGTCAGATGAGTAGATTGCAAAAATTTTTTCCCATTCTGTAGGTTGCCTGTTCACTCTGATGGTAGTTTCTTTTGCTGTGCAGAAACTCTTTAGTTTAATTAGATCCCATTTGTCAATGTTGGCTTTTGTTGCTGTTGCTTTTGGTGTTTTAGACATGAAGTCCTTGCCCATGCCTATGTCCTGAATGGCATTACCTAGGTTTTCTTCTAGGGTTTTTATGGTATTAGGTCTAACATTTAGGTCTCTAATCCATCTTGAATTAATTTTCGTATAAGGAGTAAGGAAAGGATCCAGTTTCAGCTTTCTACTCATGGCTAGCCAATTATCCCAGCACCATTTATTAAATAGGGAATCCTTTCCCCATTTCTTGTTCTCAGGTTTATCAAAGATCAGATGGTTGTAGATGTGTGGTATTATTTCTGAGGACTCTGTTCTGTTCCATTGGTCTATATCTCTGTTTTGGTACCAGTACCATGCTGTTTTGGTTACTGTAGCCTTGTAGTATAGTTTGAAGTCAGGTAGCGTGATGCCTCCAGCTTTGTTCTTTTGACTTAGGATTGTCTTGGAGATGCGGGCTCTTTTTTGGTTCCATATGAACTTTAAAGCAGTTTTTTCCAATTCTGTGAAGAAACTCATTGGTAGCTTGATGGGGATGGCATTGAATCTATAAATTACCTTGGGCAGTATGGCCATTTTCACGATACTGATTCTTCCTATCCATGAGCATGGTATGTTCTTCCATTTGTTTATGTCCTCTTTTATTTCACTGAGCAGTGGTTTGTAGTTCTCCTTGAAGAGGTCCTTTACATCCCTTGTAAGTTGGATTCCTAGGTATTTTATTCTCTTTGAAGCAATTGTGAATGGAAGTTCATTCATGATTTGGCTCTCTGTCTGTTACTGGTGTATAAGAATGCTTGTGATTTTTGCACATTAATTTTGTATCCTGAGACTTTGCTGAAGTTGCGTATCAGCTTAAGGAGATTTTGGGCTGAGACAATGGGATTTTCTAAATATACAATCATGTCATCTGCAAACAGGGACAATTTGACTTCTTCTTTTCCTAACTGAATACCCTTGATTTCTTTCTCTTGCCTGATTGCCCTAGCCAGAACTTCCAACACTATGTTGAATAGGAGTGGTGAGAGAGGGCATCCCTGTCTTGTGCCAGTTTTCAAAGGGAATTTTTCCAGTTTTTGCCCATTCAGTATTATATTGGCTGTGGGTTTGTCATAAATAGCTCTTATTATTTTGAGGTACGTTCCATCAATACCGAATTTATTGAGCGTTTTTAGCATGAAGGGCTGTTGAATTTTGTCAAAAGCCTTTTCTGCATCTATTGAAATAATCATGTGGTTCTTGTCTTTGGTTCTGTTTATATGCTGGATTATGTTTATTGATTTGCGAATGTTGAACCAGCCTTGCATCCCAGGGATGAAGCCCACTTGATCATGGTGGATAAGCTTTTTGATGTGCTGCTGAATCTGGTTTGCCAGTATTTTATTGAGGATTTTTGCATTGATGTTCATCAGGGATATTGGTCTAAAATTCTCTTTTTTTGTTGTGTCTCTGCCAGGCTTTGGTATCAGGATGATGTTAGCCTCATAAAATGAGTTAGGGAGGATTCCCTCTTTTTCTATTGATTGGAATAGTTTCAGAAGGAATGGTACCAGCTCCTCCTTGTACCTCTGATAGAATTCAGCTGTGAATCCATCTGGTCCTGGACTTTTTTTGGTTGGTAGGCTGTTAATTATTGCCTCAATTTCAGAGCCTACTATTGGTCTATTCAGGGATTCAAATTCTTCCTGGTTTAGTCTTGGAAGAGTGTACGTGTCCAGGAAATTATCCATTTCTTCTAGATTTTCTAGTTTATTTGCATAGAGGTGTTTATAGTATTCTCTGATGGTAGTTTGTATTTCTGTGGGGTCGGTGGTGATATCCCCTTTATCATTTTTTATTGCGTCTATTTGATTCTTCTCTCTTTTCTTCTTTATTAGTCTTGCTAGCGGTCTGTCAATTTTGTTGATCTTTTCAAAAAACCAACTCCTAGATTCATTGATTTTTTGGAGGGATTTTTGTGTCTCTATCTCCTTCAGTTCTGCTCTGATCTTAGTTATTTCTTGCCTTCTGCTAGCTTTCAAATGTGTTTGCTCTTGCTTCTCTAGTTCTTTTAATTGTGATGTTAGAGTGTCAATTTTAGATCTTTCCTGCTTTCTCTTGTGGGCATTTAGTGCTATAAATTTCCCTCTACACACTGCTTTAAATGTGTCCCAGAGATTCTGGTATGTTGTATCTTTGTTCTCATTGGTTTCAAAGAACATCTTTATTTCTGCCTTCATTTCGTAATGTACCCAGTAGTCATTCAGGAGCAGGTAAAATTCAACAGCCCTTCATACTAAAAAC
>NW_020262328.1:0-3008 GCF_003255815.1 Theropithecus gelada | reverse complement strand
ATACCTCCCGTTCTGGCTCTCTGCCTGTGGGAAGGAGTAAGGTGGAGGTGATTATGTAACTGTCATGATTCCAGAGGATGGGGGTGAGGGATGAGGAGGAGATCAGGAAGGAAGACTTTCTTTCTTCTCAGTTATCCATCAAACTGGCCTCATAGACACCGCCCCCAGCTCCACGGCTACTGAATTGGGCGGGTAGGTCAGACCACTGCCTCCCTCCCCCAGGGAAGGTCAGACAATGAATCATACAGAACCAGAGGGAGTGAGGGGCTCAGGCTGGGAGACAGAGGCTGCAGTCAGGTGGAGCTTCCCAAAGGAGACAGGCAGGCCTCAGGGCTCTCCCTCAGCCTCCAGAAAAGGTGAAAAGCAGTGGAATCAAGATGTCAGTGGAGGTTTTGGGGAGCCCCCAACTCAGCTGGGCTGAGGCCTGAGGAATCCAGTTCCTAAAGCCCCAAAACAGAGACCAGCTAGTGAAATAGGTTTCAAATCTACCATATTCTGCCCAGCTTCACTGCTGCTGCTGGGTCTGAGTCAACCCCACCAGTTGCAGTAGCTTGCTAATAGGTCTTCGCTTTCATAGCCATCATATGATAGCTAGTGTGAGCCCCATAAAATATGTCAGTACATGTCACCCTCTGCTCACCATCCCTCCAAAGACCTCGATCACTTTCAGGGTAAAAAACAAGACCTCACCTTGGCACATAAGACCCCACACAGTCTGGCGCCCATCACCTCCCTGGCCTCGTTTCCTTCACTCCTACTCTGTCTTCCTCCTCCATGCCAGCTACACCTGCTCCCCGTGGATTCCTGGATGCACACAACCTCCTGCCTTAGGACTCTGCTGCTTTGTTTGTTTGTTTGTTTGAGACAGGATCTCACACTGTTGCCTGGGCTGGAGTGCAATGGCGCAATCTCAGCTCACCGCAACCTCTGCCTCTCAGGTTCAACCGGTTCTCCTGCCTCAGCCTCCTGAGTAGCTGGGATTACAGGCACCTGCCACCAAGCCCAGTTAACTTTTGTATTTTTCGTAGAGATGGGGTTTCAACCATGTTGGTCAGGTTGATCTCAAACTCCTGACTTCAGGCGACGCGCCTACCTTGACCTCCCAAAGTATGAGGATTACAGGTGTGAACCATCGTGCCCGGTCGCTGTCATTTTTTTGTTTGTTTGTTTTGTTTTGTTTCTGTTTTTGTTTTTAGATGGTGTCTCCTTCTGTCGCCCAGGCTGGAGTGCAGTGGCAGGATCTTGACTCGCTGCAAGCTCTGCCTCCCGAGTTCACACCATTCTCCTGCCTCAGCCTCCTGAGTAGTTGGGACTACAGGTGCCCGCCACCACACCCAGCTAATTTTTTGTATTTTTAGTAGAGACGAGGTTTCACTGTGTTAGCCAGGACGGTCTCCACCTCCTGACCTCGTGATCACCCGCCTCGGCCTCCAAAGTGTTGGGATTACAGGCGTGAGCCACCTCGCCCGGCTGCTGCTGTTTTTAATCATTCTGCCAGGAACACTTCCTTCCCAGATATCTTCATAGCTTGTTGCTCCATCACCTTGTGAAACCACCCCAACCATCCATTTACAATTCCAATCACAGAATGGGTATCCCACTTATCAGCCTTGCTTTTCTAACGCAGTATGTCTTTCGCATATTTATTTCATGTGCGCTCTATTGTTCACCTTCCTTACTAGAATGTAAGCTCCCTGAAGGCAGGAGTTTTTGTCTGTTTTGCTTACTGATGGATTCCAAGTCCCTGAAGACTATGCTGGCACTTGTTGGGTATTCAATAAATATTGGCTGAATAAATGAAAAAGAGGGAACGTTGTTGTCAGTTAATGGAGTTTGGAAAGGGAATGATAGAAGGTGGGAACAACCAAGCTATCGTCAAAAATGGAGTGGGGAGGCCAAGCATGGTGGCTCATGTCTGTAATCCCAGCACTTTGGGAGACCAAGGTGGGTGAATCGCTTGAGGTCAGTATTTTGAGACCAGCCTGGGCAACATGGCGAAACCCCATCTCTACTAAAATTACAAAAATTAGCTAGGTGCAGTGGCACATGCCTATAATCTCAGCTACTTGGGAGGCCGAGGCACAAAAATTGCTTGAACCCGGGAGGCGGAAGTTGCAGTGAGCCTAGATGGTGCCACTGCACTCCAGCCTGGGCCACAGAGTAAGACTACATCTCAAAACAAACAAATGGACTGGGGAGTATTTGGAATTGGGAGTTCAAGTAAGAGCAACCAGAAAGGAAGATTAGAAGAGATGACGGTGGAGAAAGGTAATGAGTCAGTAAGATGGGTGAGGATGGGACATTTTACCCAGGGGAAGTCACTGGAGCGGAGCTGGCAGAAACTATAACTAATAACAAGTCAAGAAAGACATTTCAAGCTGTTGACTGTACCCTACATCGCTGTCACACATAATACACAATACACTTGCTACACTCAACAGACTTGAGGTCTTTGTTGACTTTTCGGGGGCTGGTGGGTAAAGACGAGAACCAAGCAGAAAGGATTTTAGACTACATTTTGGTCAAAATCACAGCACACAAAAAAAGGGACAACATGAAGACACAGGGTCTACACTAAGAATTTGATGCAGCCAGAAACCTAAGCCATGGTGACCATGTGACCGTGAAACCTGCAGGCGGAGGTGCAAATCTTGCACAGGGCGTTGCTCTTCTATGGGAGGGGAAGACACGCAGCTGTACATTCTCAGGTGACCCTGGCTGACTCTGTAATCATGGTGCCTCCTCTTAGGGATGCTGTGAGGATTAGTAAGATGAGGAAGAGGGGTGCTCCTGAACATGAGAGGAGAGCTGCGTTCCCCGCTTCCTCCTTGCCCCGCAGGTGGCGCTCAGCGGGCCACGAGGCAGAATTCATAGGTCGGGGGGATGTTGCCAAAGCCTGAGAGCTTGGGGGTGATATCGATGTCCGCAGGCGGCACCAGCGAGCGTAGAGAGAAGTTCTGCAGGATGGAGGTGAAGTAGAGAAAGAGTTCCATGCGGGCCATGGCCTC
>NW_020262327.1:0-3008 GCF_003255815.1 Theropithecus gelada | reverse complement strand
ATACCTCCCGTTCTGGCTCTCTGCCTGTGGGAAGGAGTAAGGTGGAGGTGATTATGTAACTGTCATGATTCCAGAGGATGGGGGTGAGGGATGAGGAGGAGATCAGGAAGGAAGACTTTCTTTCTTCTCACCCATCCATCAAACTGGCCTCATAGACACCTCCCCCAGCTCCACGGCTACTGAATTGGGCGGGTAGGTCAGACCACTGCCTCCCTCCCCCAGGGAAGGTCAGACAATGAATCATACAGAACCAGAGGGAGTGAGGGGCTCAGGCTGGGAGACAGAGGCTGCAGTCAGGTGGAGCTTCCCAAAGGAGACAGGCAGGCCTCAGGGCTCTCCCTCAGCCTCCAGAAAAGGTGAAAAACAGTGGAATCAAGATGTCAGTGGAGGTTTTGGGGAGCCCCCAACTCAGCTGGGCTGAGGCCTGAGGAATCCAGTTCCTAAAGCCCCAAAACAGAGACCAGCTAGTGAAATAGGTTTCAAATCTACCATATTCTGCCCAGCTTCACTGCTGCTGCTGGGTCTGAGTCAACACCACCAGTTTCAGTAGCTTGCTAATAGGTCTTCGCTTTCATAGCCATCATATGATAGCTAGTGTGAGCCCCATAAAATATGTCAGTACATGTCACCCTCTGCTCACCATCCCTCCAAAGACCTCGATCACTTTCAGGGTAAAAAACAAGACCTCACCTTGGCACATAAGACCCCACACAGTCTGGCGCCCATCACCTCCCTGGCCTCGTTTCCTTCACTCCTACTCTGTCTTCCTCCTCCATGCCAGCTACACCTGCTCCCCGTGGATTCCTGGATGCTCACAACCTCCTGCCTTAGGACTCTGCTGCTTTGTTTGTTTGTTTGTTTGAGACAGGATCTCACACTGTTGCCTGGGCTGGAGTGCAATGGCGCAATCTCAGCTCACCGCAACCTCTGCCTCTCAGGTTCAACCGGTTCTCCTGCCTCAGCCTCCTGAGTAGCTGGGATTACAGGCACCTGCCACCAAGCCCAGTTAACTTTTGTATTTTTCGTAGAGATGGGGTTTCAACCATGTTGGTCAGGTTGATCTCAAACTCCTGACTTCAGGCGACGCGCCTACCTTGACCTCCCAAAGTATGAGGATTACAGGTGTGAACCATCGTGCCCGGTCGCTGCCATTTTTTTGTTTGTTTGTTTTGTTTTGTTTCTGTTTTTGTTTTTAGATGGTGTCTCCTTCTGTCGCCCAGGCTGGAGTGCAGTGGCAGGATCTTGACTCGCTGCAAGCTCTGCCTCCCGAGTTCACACCATTCTCCTGCCTCAGCCTCCTGAGTAGTTGGGACTACAGGTGCCCGCCACCACACCCAGCTAATTTTTTGTATTTTTAGTAGAGACGAGGTTTCACTGTGTTAGCCAGGACGGTCTCCACCTCCTGACCTCGTGATCACCCGCCTCGGCCTCCAAAGTGTTGGGATTACAGGCGTGAGCCACCTCGCCCGGCTGCTGCTGTTTTTAATCATTCTGCCAGGAACACTTCCTTCCCAGATATCTTCATAGCTTGTTGCTCCATCACCTTGTGAAACCACCCCAACCATCCATTTACAATTCCAATCACAGAATGGGTATCCCACTTATCAGCCTTGCTTTTCTAACGCAGTATGTCTTTCGCATATTTATTTCATGTGCGCTCTATTGTTCACCTTCCTTACTAGAATGTAAGCTCCCTGAAGGCAGGAGTTTTTGTCTGTTTTGCTTACTGATGGATTCCAAGTCCCTGAAGACTATGCTGGCACTTGTTGGGTATTCAATAAATATTGGCTGAATAAATGAAAAAGAGGGAACGTTGTTGTCAGTTAATGGAGTTTGGAAAGGGAATGATAGAAGGTGGGAACAACCAAGCTATCGTCAAAAATGGAGTGGGGAGGCCAAGCATGGTGGCTCATGTCTGTAATCCCAGCACTTTGGGAGACCAAGGTGGGTGAATCGCTTGAGGTCAGTATTTTGAGACCAGCCTGGGCAACATGGCGAAACCCCATCTCTACTAAAATTACAAAAATTAGCTAGGTGCAGTGGCACATGCCTATAATCTCAGCTACTTGGGAGGCTGAGGCACAAAAATTGCTTGAACCCGGGAGGCGGAAGTTGCAGTGAGCCTAGATGGTGCCACTGCACTCCAGCCTGGGCCACAGAGTAAGACTACATCTCAAAACAAACAAATGGACTGGGGAGTATTTGGAATTGGGAGTTCAAGTAAGAGCAACCAGAAAGGAAGATTAGAAGAGATGACGGTGGAGAAAGGTAATGAGTCAGTAAGATGGGTGAGGATGGGACATTTTACCCAGGGGAAGTCACTGGAGCGGAGCTGGCAGAAACTATAACTAATAACAAGTCAAGAAAGACATTTCAAGCTGTTGACTGTACCCTACATCGCTGTCACACATAATACACAATACACTTGCTACACTCAACAGACTTGAGGTCTTTGTTGACTTTTCGGGGGCTGGTGGGTAAAGACGAGAACCAAGCAGAAAGGATTTTAGACTACATTTTGGTCAAAATCACAGCACACAAAAAAAGGGACAACATGAAGACACAGGGTCTACACTAAGAATTTGATGCAGCCAGAAACCTAAGCCATGGTGACCATGTGACCGTGAAACCTGCAGGCGGAGGTGCAAATCTTGCACAGGGCGTTGCTCTTCTATGGGAGGGGAAGACACGCAGCTGTACATTCTCAGGTGACCCTGGCTGACTCTGTAATCATGGTGCCTCCTCTTAGGGATGCTGTGAGGATTAGTAAGATGAGGAAGAGGGGTGCTCCTGAACATGAGAGGAGAGCTGCGTTCCCCGCTTCCTCCTTGCCCCGCAGGTGGCGCTCAGCGGGCCACGAGGCAGAATTCATAGGTCGGGGGGATGTTGCCAAAGCCTGAGAGCTTGGGGGTGATATCGATGTCCGCAGGCGGCACCAGCGAGCGTAGAGAGAAGTTCTGCAGGATGGAGGTGAAGTAGAGAAAGAGTTCCATGCGGGCCATGGCCTC
>NW_020262326.1:0-3008 GCF_003255815.1 Theropithecus gelada | reverse complement strand
TTTCTTTCTAGCCCTAAGATCCCAGCGCCCCTCCTACAATTCTAGGCGGAAAGGTGAACGGAGACCAATGGACAGAGGTGTGTGCGAGGACACGCCAGGCAGCAGCACTGGGCAGGAGGGCACCAACGCTCACTAAGCAAAGAATCAATGCTGCTTGCCACAAAAATGAGAGCAGTAAGATTTCTTCAAACAGAAATGAGTTTGTTTCATGATTTGCTCTTAATACATAAGAAAGCATAAAAGTAGGCCTATTAACAATTACGTAAGTCTTTAGAGGCCCTTGAACTACTTCTGTCCCTTTGTGTTTTTATAGAAAATAAGCCTGAGATTAAAGAGAATAACGTCACTGGCCACAGCTGGGGCCACGCGAGGACACAGCTTATACCCCTGAGGTCCCTGGGTGCCCTGAGTCCTTCCCTTGCTATTTATGGAAATATGGGAGAAACCAGGAGGTCTGAGCGTGGACCTAGCCGTGCTCCCAGGAAAGCACCCATCTGTCCAGTCTTCCCTCCACCCCGCGGTTCCCCCTTACCCAGACTCTTGGGCTAACGCGGCTCATGCACTCAACAGCGCCATCATTAAACGTTTAGCTTCGCATCACGAGGGCCTCCCTCTGGCCTCCTCTGACCACTCCCTGAACCTGCAGTCAGCACTAGTCTGCAGGACACGCGTGGACAAAGTTGATGGATCACGGCCTCCAACGAGGAAGGTGCCAGGCAAGGAGTCGGAGAACCGGGGATGGAGCAGCCCTCACCCACAGAGGTGAAGGCCAACAGCGGCCACCACGGAGGACCTCCCTTCCCACCATGAAGGCAGCTCACCCAGGGAGGCGAAGGCCGACACCGGCGACCACTGAGGGCCTCAAGAACTCTCCCCACCCTGAAGGCGGCTGCCATCACATTTCCCATCGCACCAAGAGACCCCTGTATTGAGCACAAACCTTTCCAACCTTCGAATCAATAAGGAATCACAACACAGACATTCCCTCAATCCAAATGGCCAGCCCACAAAACAGACACGCAATCATACACATTTCCTGTGGGAAAATCCGTCAGTCCCTGGGACCTCGCGCCAGGGGTGGAGGAGCATCATGGGGAGATGCCCCAGCCCCAGCCTGGCTCTTCTCTCTATAGCTCCTTTTCCCTCCTCTTCCCCCCACCCCTTCCCACCCCCCTCCTAGCCTCAGAGGCTCCTTCCTCAAATTCTTTCCCCTTGATGAAGTCATTCATGCCCAAAATACAAGGCAAACTCATAGAGGCTCAAGAGAAAATCCATACCGTGGCTCGCGTTTTAGATTCTCATAAGTGTGAGAATAACCAAGCAAGAATCTTTGGCATCTGAATGTGGTCTGAAGGCATCTGAGCACAATGCCCGGCACTGGCCTGGAGTGGATCATGGGTGTCTCGGACATCTTCGCAACTCTACACCAATTATTTTGAAACACACCAGCAGAATAGAATCAGGTGAACAGCTGTTTCTCAGTTAAAAGTAGGAAAAGACTCCAAAAGCTGCCCTCAAGGAACATCCTTCCCACCAGGAGTTTTCTGCATCGGGCCCTTCAGGCACAGGCAAGGCCCCCGGGCCTAACTTCCTCATCCCTGCGTCACAAAGCAGCAAAGACGGTGGGGAATAAAGCAAGTGAAGGAGTCAGTCCCGCACAAAACGGGCTCCAGAAACCACAGCCACTCTCCCAGTGTGGGAGCCAAGTTCAGAGACCTGGAAACACCAGCGTTCCCAGGGAAGAGGGCAGAACAATGCCATTTCCCCCTAGTTTAGGGAGACACTACCCCACGTCCTCTGGCCTTAATAGAAGAGAGACTTCACATAAATGATTTCAATGACCCCACCACACACAGAAAGTGGGCTGAGGGCTAACACACCCATATAAATGCCTGGCAAAAACACAGTAAATGAACACACAGATAAGCAAGGTTCTCCTGTTATCCACCAAATATTCAGAAACAAATCCAGTAAGCAATCTCTTTGCAATCAAAAGACCAATTCAGAGGTGCAGATTAAAAAGAAACATACAACTGAACCCTTAATACACCAAGAACCAAATTCCACGGAAGTGTTATCACATCACCACCTCCCAGCTGAAGGAAGCAGCACTGGCCACTGACCAGCTGTTCACTCGTGGGTCAGTGAACGAAAGACAGTGTTGTCCAGGACAATGATGAGATGTTAACCTGAAAAGGGCAAAATTGCAGAGGCTGGAGGGACCTTCCAGGTAACCCGGCCCCCTCAGTAGACAGAGGACCCCCTTGGGGCCACAGAGCCCAGAGCTCCAGTGTGCTTGGGGCAAGGACTCAACAGCAACCCTGATGACGTCCGATCGCCTTCTGCCCTTCTGTCTCTGCCCCACTAACGGAGAATCCGTGAATGCTAAGGAATTGTAACGCATTTTACAATACATATAGATTTTTAGCAAATTAAAGATGAACAGTGACAAACTTTGAGAATTAACCAAAATATAGTTCAGTGAATGCCCAAACTCAAAGCTAGTGTCCAAGAGGTGATAAGCTGTGTGTGGTGATTAACGCCTGTAAATCCCAGCAGTTGGGGAGGCTGAGGCAGGAGAATCACTTGAGCTCAGAAGGTTGGGGTTGCAGTGAGCTGTCATTGTACTACTGCACCCAGCCTGAGAAACAGAGTGAGACTGTCAAAAACAAACAAACAAAAACAAATTAAAGGAGTTCAAATGAACTCGGCCATACCCTTTAAATTTTCATTTGGGTACAAAGGGTGATCTAGTTCCTTTTTCCCTTGCAATACATGAATAACCTAATAATTAAATATAATCTAACAATTACATGGGAAAATTTAATTATTTTCCCATTTCATTATTCCCTATCTCAGGGAAAAAGTTAAAAGTATTCCCTATTTCAGAGAAAAAGCTAAAAATCATTTTAAACCTTCCTTCCACAAAACAGTACACTCAGTCATCTCCATCTGCTTGATCATGTGGAATTCAGCTTCACATGTCTACAATACAGCTTTTGTTAAAC
>NW_020262325.1:0-8964 GCF_003255815.1 Theropithecus gelada | reverse complement strand
TGGATGGATGGATGGATGGATGGATGGATGGATGGATGGATGAGTGGATGGATGGATGGATGGATGGATGGATGGATGGATGGATAGATGAGTGACTGAGTGGGTGGGTGGGTTGACAAATAGATGGATATTATTATTAGTATTATTATTACTATTATTATTATTATTATTGAGATGGAGTCTTGCTCCATCGCCCAGGTTGGAGTGCAATGGTGTGATCTCAGCTCACTGCAACCTCCACCTCCCAGGTTCAAGTGATTCTCCTGCCTCAGCCTCCCAAGTAGCTTGGATTACAGGCGTGCACCACCAGGCCCGGCTAATTTTTTTTTTATTTTTGGTAGAGATGGGGGTTTCACCATGTTGGCCAGGCAGGTCTCGAACTCCTGACCTCAGGTGATCCACCCAACTCGGCCTCCCGAAGTGTTGGGATTACAGGTGTGAGCCACTGTGCCCGGCCATATTCCTTTATTATTATAAAATAATAATAATAATATAATTAGGTAAATGGTCCTTCACCTCTCTATTCAAGCATTTTCCTACCCTTGATTTACCATCAGCTGCCTTTTTTTTTTTTTTTTTGGAAAAGTGTGGAGTTACTTCAAAGAAAACCTCCTATAAGTAATATGTAAACATCATTACCAGAAATCCGTGAGATCCATGAAAGCAACTACAATGGGTATGAAAGGAAACCACCTAAGTGGTTTTCTTAAAAAAAATTTTTACAGGCTATTTTTAGAGTGTTTTTAGGTTTACGGCAAAATTTGCAGAAAGTACAGAAAGCTCTTACATATCATCTCCCCAACTCACAGCTTCTTCTACGGTATGCTTGTTACAAACAAGGAACTAATACTGATATATTATGAACGGAATAGTCAATAACGGTTCACATTAGAGTTCTTTTTTTTTTTTTGAGACAGGCTCTCCTCTCTCGTCCAGGCTGGAGTGCAGTAGTGCAATCTCAGCTCACTGCAACCTCCACCTCCCGGGTTCAAACGATTCTCTTGCCTCAGCCTCCCGAGTAACTGGGACGACAGGCACCTGCCACCACGTCCAGTTAAGTTTTGTAATTTTAGTAGAGACGGGGTTTCGCCATGTTGGCCAGGCTGGTCTCGAACTCCCGACCTCAACCGCCCTCCTCAGCCTCCCAAAGTGCCGGGATTACAGGCGTGAGCCACCACGCCTGGCCCATGTTAGAGTTCTTTGTTGCTGGAGTAACTTCTGTGCGTTTGCACAAACACAGAGTGACGCTGGATCGCCTATTCTACAATCAGACGGATGTCACCTCTGGCAACCCCTGATCATTGTACTGTCTCCATTCTTTGCTTTTTATTTATTTATTTTTTTTTCAGACGGCGTCTCGCTCTGTCTCCCAGGCTGGAGTGCAGTGGCGCCATCTCGGCTCACGGCACCCTCCACCTCCCAGGTTTAAACAGTTCTCCTGCTTCAGCCTCTGGAGTAGCTGGGATAACAGGCACCCACCACCACGCCTGGCTAATTTTGTGTTTTCAGTAGAGACGGGGTTTCACCATGTTGGCCAGGCTGGTCTCGAACTCCCGACTTCAGGTGATGTGCCCGCCTCAGCCTCCCAAAGTGCTGGGATGACAGGCGTGAGCGAACGCACCTGGCCAGTTTTGCCTTTTCTAGAATGTCTAATAGTTGCACTTATGGTCTGTAGCTGTCTCAGACTGACTTTCTTTTTTCATTCAATGGTTTTTTGTTTGTTTGTTTGTCTTTTTGCTTTTTTGAGACAGAGTCTCACTGCGTTGCCCAGGCTGGAGTGCAGTGGCGAGATCTCGGCTCACTGCAACCTCCACCTCCCGGGTTTAAAGGATTCTCCTGGCCGGGCGCGGTGGCTCAAGCTTCTCATCCCAGCACTTTGGGAGGCCGAGACGGGCGGATCACGAGGTCAGGAGATCGAGACCATCCTGGCTAACACGGTGAAACCCCGTCTCTACTAAAAAATTACAAAAAACTAGCCGGGCGTGGTGGCAGGCGCCTGTAGTCCCAGCTACTCGGGAGGCTGAGGCAGGAGAATGGCATGAACCCGGGAGGTAGAGCTTGCAGTGAGCCGAGATCCGGCCATTGCGCCTCCAGCCTGGGCGACAGAGCAAGACTCCGTCTCAAAAAACAAAAAAAAAGGATTCTGCTGCCTCAGCCTCCCAAGTAGCTGGGATTACAGGCACCTGCCACCACGCCCAGCTAACTTTAGTATTTTTTGTAGAGACAGCGCTTTTAGTAGAGACTAGCGTAGATGTTTAGTAGATGTTGGTCAGGCTGGTCTGGAACTCCTGACCTCGTGATCCGCCCACCTCAGTATGTCTCCCAAAGTGCTGGGATGACAGGCGTGAGCCACCGTGCCCGGCCTTTATCCTCTCTCTTTGAGATCATGTCTCCTTCAAATGGATAAAACGAGCCGGCGTGCTGGCTCACGCCTGTCATCCCAGCACTTTGGAAAGTTGAGTCGGGCGGATCGTCTGAGGTCAGGAGTTTGAGACCAGCCTGGCCAACAATGTGAACCTGGTGTCTCCGAAAAATACAAAACTTAGCTGGGCATGGTGGTGCGCACCTGTAATCCCAGCTACCTGGGAGGAGGAGGCAGGAGAATTGCTTGCACCAGGAGGTGGAGGTTACCGTGAGCCGAGATCACGCCACTGCACTCACGCCTGGGCGACAGAGTGAGACAACGTCTCAAAAAAGAAAAAAAAAAAAAGTATAAAACCAAGCTGTAAGGCCAGGCTCGGTGGCTCACGCCTGTGATCCCAGCGCTTTGGGAGGCTGAGGCAGGTGGATCACCTGAGGTCAGGAGTTCGAGACCAGCCTGGCCAAAATCACTAAGCTAAAAAGAAAATTCCCCAAGCTAGGAGGTGCTGTGGGCACATTGGCCTCCGTTTCTATAAAAAGTCATCCTGCTCACGGAGATAGATGCATATTCTGATTGCCTGCTTTGGAAAGGCTTATCAGAAACTCAGAGGACTATAGCCATGGGTCTCTCACCTACCTGTGACCTGGGAACCCCCTCCTTGCTTCAAGTTTTCCCCGACTTTCTGCACAGAACCAGTGTTACTTCTTCCATATATTGCTTGAGATCTCATGTGTCTCCTTAAAATGCATAAAACAAACGCCGGGCGCGGTGGCTCATGCCTGTCATCCCAGCACTTTGGGAGGCCGAGGCAGGTGGATCCCCTAAGGTCAAGAGTTCAAGACCAGCCTGGTCAACATGGAGAAGCCCTGTCTCTACTTAAAATACAAAAAAAAAATTAGCCAGGTGCAGTGGCGGGCGCCTGTAATCCCAGCTACTTGGGAGGCTGAGGCAGAATTGCTGGAACCCGGGAGGCAGAGGCTGCAGTGAGCCAAGATCGCGCCACTGCACTCCAGCCTGGGCGACAGGGTAAGACTCCCTCTCAAGAAAAAGAAAAAAATCGGCCGGGGGTGGTGCCTTCTGTCTGTCATCCCAGCACTTGGGGAGGCCGAGGCGGGTGGATCACCTGAGGTCGGGAGTTCGAGACCAGCCTGGCCAACATGGTGAAACCCCGTCTCTACTAAAAATACAAAAATTAACCAGGCGTGGTGGTGGACACCTGTAATCCCAGCTACTCAGGAGGCTGAGGCAGGAGAATCGCTTGAACCCGAGAGGCAGAGGCTGCCGTGAGCCAAGATCACGCCACCGCACTCCAGCCTGGGCGACAGGGTGAGACTCCGTCTCAAAAAAATAGAAAATAAAATAAAATTAAAATTAAAAAAACCAGCCGGGGGTGGTGCCTCCCACATGTAATCCCAGTCCTTTGGGAACTTGTTTTTTGTTTTTTTTTTTCTTTTTTGAGACGTCACGGGAATGCATCCTCGGCTTTTTTGGCAAAAGAAGCTAAGTTCAATGAGACCCGTCTCAAATGTTAGGACTTCACACAGTTTTTATTTATCAATTAAAGTGAATACATACATTTCCTAATGAGATAGAAGGAAAGAAAAGGTTTCCTTTGGTGGCAGGTCTGCGGAAGTCTCTCTGATCGGAATCGCACACCGTTTCTTGCAGTTCCTGCTGCTTTGTGATAAAAATCAAGGCTTGTGGAGATCAAGGGCCTCAGAACACTGTGGCTCAGCACCAGGCATCTTGAGATGTACGTCTTTATTCACTCCCTACTGCAGCCTTGTCAGGGAGACCTGAATCTGTGACTGTATTTATTTTTATTTTTTTCGAGATGGACTCTTGCTCTGTCCCCCAGGCTGGAGTGCAGTGGCACGATCTTGGCTCACTGCAACCTCTGCCTCCCGGGTTCAAGTAATTCTCCTGCCTCAGCCTCCTGAGGAGATGGGATTACAGGTACGGGCCACCGTGCCCGGCTACTTTTTGTAGTTTTTAGGAGAGACGGGGTTTCACCACGTTGGCCACGCTGGTCTCAAACTCCTGACCTCGTGATCTGCCCACACTCGGCCTCCCAAAGTAATGGGATGACAGGCGTGAGCCACCGCGCCCAGCCTGTTTTTGGTTTGTTTTGTTTTGTTTAGTTTTTGAGACGGAGTTTCGCTCTTATTTCCCAGGCTGGAGTGCAGTGGCACGATCTCAGCTCACTGCAACTCTGCCTCCCGGGTTCAAGTGATTCTCCTGCCTCAGCCTCCGGAGTAGCTGGGACTCCAGATGCCGGTCACCACGCCTGGCTCATTCTTGCAGTTTTAGTAGAGATGGGGTTTCTTGTTCTGAGGGACCTCCTGAGGGCTGCGTCACGGGCCACGGCCACTCACATTTGGCTCCGAATAAATCTCTGCAAATATTTTACAGTGTTTTGTCACGTGCGTCCGTGGGAAGAGACCACGAAACAGGCTGTGTGTGAGCAATAGAGCTGTTCATTCACTCGGGGCCAGAGGCCTGAGTCCGAAAAGAGAGTCAGCAAAGGGAGATGGGCAAGGGATTGCTTTTAATAATGCAGCAGGACCAGGTGCAGGCAAAATCCCGGAGACACCGGGTTAAAGAAGGAAGAGGCTTTGTTCGGCCGGCCGGGAGCTTGGGCAAAGGTAGCAGGACCAGCCGCAGTCAAAACCCCTCAGACAGGGAGTTAAAGAAGGAAGGGGGTTTATTCGGCCGGGAGCATCGATCGGCAACACTCACGTCTCCAACAACCGAACTCCCCGAGTGGGCAATTCGTGTCCCTCTTAAGGGTTCTAAGGGGGTCTGCGTGAGAGGGATGTGAGGGATGGAGCAAGCAGGGGGTACGTCACTGGGGGCTGCACTGGTCATCACCACGGAACAGGACAGGATGTTCACAGTGCTTTTCTATACAATGCCTGGGATCTATAGACAACAGCACCGATTAGGTCACGGGTCCATCTTTAACTACCAGGCCCCAGGGTGTGGCGCCCGGGCTGTCTGCTTATGAATTTCATGTATCTGCTTTTTCGTTTTTACTTCTTCTTTCTGTGGAGGCAGACATTGCGCATAAGACAAGATGAGGGATGGTCTCCCCCCTTCGTAGGAGTCGGGTGGAGTAATGGAAAATTACAGCCAAAGGTGGCTATCGATTGTTAGCAGTCCAAAAAAAAAAAACGACGTAGGAGTAAAACAGCCAGTTCCTGACTTAACTGATTAACTAAAATTACAACATTTTACTGAGGTCCCTTGTCCCTGCCCTGGCTGTTTTACTCCTATGTCTTTTTTTTTTTTTTTTTTTTGACTGTTCTCGACTTCTTGGCTCCCGCAGGCCACCTGGATGCGTCTGCGCAGGTTACAGGGGTGATAATGGCTGAGATTCGGCTCAGAGGCCTGACGAGTTTGACTCTTTTATTTATTTCCTTTCTTTTTTTGTTTTGTTTTGCTTTTTTGAGATCGAATCTATAACTCTGTCACCCAGGCTGGACCAGTGCAGTGGCACAATCTTGACTCACTGCAACCTCCACCTCCCGGGTTCAAGCGATTCTCCTGTTTCAGTCTCTCCAGTCACAGGGATGACAGGCACCTGCCACCACGCCCAGGCTAATTTTTGTGTTCTTAGTAGAGATGGGGTTTCACCATGTTGGCCACACTGACCTCCGGTGATCCACCCGCCTCGGCCTCCCAAAGTGCTGGGATTACACGCGTGAGGCACCGAGCCCAGCCATATTTGACTCTTCTCATCGGCAAGACCGTGGAGGACTACAAAGCCAAGGAAAAGAGTGAGATCACGGCCTTTGCAGCAACACAGATGGAACTGGAGGTCGTTATCCTAAGCAAATTAGCACAGAGACAGAAAATGAAATACCACCCACGGACATAAAGATGGAAACTATAGGCCGGGCGCGGTGGCTCACGCCTGTCATCCCAGCACTTTGGGAGGCCGAGGCGGGTGGATCACCTGAGGTCAGGAGTTCGAGAGCAGCCTGGCCAACATGGTGAAACCCCGTCTCTACTAAAAATATGGAAATTCGCCTGGTGTGGTGGCTCACACTTGTAATCCCAGCTACGCAGGACACACACTTGTAATCCCAGCTACTCGGGAGGCTGAGACAGGAGAATCGCTTGAACCCAGGAGGCAGAGGTTGCAGTGAGCTGAGATCGTGCCACTGCACGCCAGCCTGGGTAACAGAGTTAGACTCTGTCTCGAAACAAAACAATTAAAAAAAAAAATTAACCAGGCATGGTGGCAGGCACCTCTCATCCCAGCTACTCGGGAGGCTGAGACGGGAGAATCATTTGAACCCGGGAGGTGGAGGTTGCAGTGAGCCGAGATCGCGCCATTGCACTCCAGCCTGGGCGACAGAGCCAGACTCTGTCTCAAAAAAATAAAATCACGAAGTAAATAAATAAAATAAAGGCCATGCATGGCGGTGGCTCAGGCCTGTCATCCCAGCACTTAGGGAGGCTGAGGCGGGAGGATCACTTGAGGTTGGGAGTTGGAGACCAGCCTCCCCAACATGGCGAAACCCCATCTCTATTAAAAACACAAATAATTAACCGGGTGTGGTGGTGGGCGCCTGTAATCCCAGCTACTCGGGAGACTGACATGGGATAATCGCTTGAACCTGGGAGGTGGAGGTTGCCGTGAGCCGAGATCACACCATTACACTGCGGCCTGGGCGACAGAGCAAAGCTCTATCTCAAACAAAATTAAAATAAATAAATAAATAAAATAAATGTACTGAGACCTGTCTCAGATGTTCCGGGTCCACACAGCAATGAAAAAC
This sequence comes from Theropithecus gelada, assembly GCF_003255815.1. NCBI lineage: Eukaryota > Metazoa > Chordata > Mammalia > Primates > Cercopithecidae > Theropithecus > Theropithecus gelada. The sequence goes on along the minus strand of NW_020262325.1, from coordinate 1,815 downwards.
CCACTCATCCTCAAAAATAAAATAAAATAAAAATCGGCCAGGCGCGGTGGCTCACGCCTGTGATCCCAGCACTCTGGGAGGCCGAGGTGGGCGGATCACGAGGTGAGGAGATCGAGACCATCCTGGCTAACACGGTGAAACCCCGTCTCCACCAAAAATACAAAAAAATTAGCCGGGCGTGGTGGCGGGCACCTGTAGTCCCAGCTACTCGGGAGGCCAAGGCCGGTGAATCACAAGGTCAGGAGATCGAGACCACCCTGGCTAATCCAGTGAAACCCTGTCTCTACTAAAATACAAAAAAAAATTAGCCGGGCGCCTGTAGTCCCAGCTACTCGGGAGGCCAAGGCAGGTGGATCATGAGGTGAGGAGATCGAGACCATCCTGGCTAACCCGGTGAAACCCCGTCTCTACTAAAAATACAAAAAAATTAGCCGGGCGTGGTGGCAGGCACCTGTATTCCCAGCTACTCGGGAGGCTGAGGCAGGAGAATGGCGTGAACCCGGGAGGCGGAGGTTGCAGTGAGCCGAGATCGCGTCACCGCACTCCAGCCTGGGCGACAGAGCGAGACTCAGTGTCAAAAAATAAATTAATTAATTAATTTAATTTAATTTAATTTAATAAAAACACAAAAGTAAGAGACAAGTGAATTACGCAGGAGTCCGGCTCGTCTTGGGGTCTGGGAAGCGCCTACCTTCACAGGATCACGGGCTTTGTAAAATTTGCCAAAATGAGACAGTTCGGCTCCATTTAGCTGCGGTTTCTCTCCACTCCCACTTCCCCTCTGGCCTAACTTCCCCGTGTGCTGGGTGTCCCCCGGGGACAGGGGTGGGTTTCGGCAGAGTTGAGACAGGGAAGTTGACCTGCAGTTGATTTGTGTGTGGGCTTTGAGGGATCCATCCGTGGGTTCCAACGTCACGGCCAGACCTGGCTCACCGGGTTCTGGCCCTTCCATGATGACCTGTATCTTCTAGGAATATTCTCACCCACCCACGGCACTGACACACGGATGTGAGGGAGAAGCCTCCAGAGCCATCCTTTGGTGCTGGGTGTTGTCCAGAAAAAAAGAGTGAAACTCTGGCCGGCGGTGGTGACTCACACCTGTGATCCCAGCACTCTGGGAGACCGAGGCAGGTGGATCACCTGAGGTCAGGAGTTGGAGACCAGCCTGGACAACATGGCAAAAACCTGTCTGTATTAAAAATACAAAAATGAGGCCGGGCGTGGTGGCTCACGCCTGTGATCCCAGCACTCTGGGAGGCCGAGGCGGGCGGATCACCTGAGGTCAGGAGTAGGAGACCAGCGTCCCCAACAAGGAGAAACTCCATCTCTACTAAAAACACAAATAATTAGCCAGGTGTGGTGGTGGGCACCTGTAATCCCAGCTACTGGGGAAGCTGAGGCAGAGGCTGAGGCAGGAGAATCACTCGAACCCGGGAGGCAGAGGTTGCAGTGAGGTGAGATAGCTCCATTGCACTCCAGCCTGGGTGACAGAGCGAGACTCTGTCTTGGATGGATGGATGGATAGATAGATAGATAGACAGATAGACAGACAGATAGATAGATAGATAGATAGATAGATAGATAGATAGATAGATAGATAAAATTAGCTGGGTGTGGTGGCACAGGCCTGTAATCCCAGCTACTCAGGAGGCTGAGGCAGGAGAATTACTTGAACCCGGGAGGCGGAGGTTGCGGTGAGCCAAGATCGTGCCACTGCACTCCAGCCTGGGAGACAGAGCAAGACTCCGTCTCAAAAAAGAAAAAAGGGTCAGACTGCATAATTTATATATATATAATATATATAAATATATCTAA
>NW_020262324.1:0-3008 GCF_003255815.1 Theropithecus gelada | reverse complement strand
CTCACAGAGTTACATCTGTATTTCGTGGATCCCTTTGCGAGCCTTATTTCTGTGGAATCTGAGAACAGATATTTCGGATCCCTTTGAGACTACAGGGCCAAAGGAAATATACTCCGATAACAAAGAGAAAGAAGCTTTCTGAGAAACTTCTTCGGGTTCGGTGAAATCATCTCACAGAGTTACAGCTTTCCCCTCAAGAAGCCTTTCGCTAAGACAGTTCTTGTGGAATTGGCAAAGTGATATTTGGGAGCCCATAGAGGGCTATGGTGAGAAAGGAAATATCCTCAGATGAAATCTGGAAAGAAGCTTTCTGAGAACCTGCTCTGTGATGTGTGACTTCCACTCACAGAGTTACATCTGTATTTCGTGGATCACTTTGCTGGCCTTATTTCTGTGGAATCTGAGAACAAATATTTCGGAACCCTTTGAAGACCATAGAGCCAAAGGAAATATCCTCCGAAACCAAAGAGAAAGAAGCTTTCTGGGAAACTTCTTTGTGTTCTGTGAAATCACCTCACAGAGTTACAGCTTTCCCATCAAGAAACCTTCCGCTAAGACAGTTCTTGTGGAATTGACAAAGTGATATTTGGAAGCCCATAGATGGCTATGGTGAAAAAGGAAATATCCTCCGATGAAATCTGGAAAGAAGCGTTCTGTGAGACTGCTTAGTGTTCTGTGAGTTCATCTCACAGAGTTACAGCTTTCCCCTCAAGAAGTCGCTCGCTAAGCCTGTTCTTGTGGAATTCGCAAAGTGATATTTGGAAGGCCTTAATGGGCTATGGTGAAAAAGGAAATATCCTCAGAGAAAAACTGGAAAGAAACTTTGTGAGAAACTGCTTTGTGATGTGTGACTTCCACTCACAGAGTTACATCTGTATTTCGTGGATGTGTTTGCAGGCCTCATTTCTGTGGAATCTGAGAGAAAGTATTTCGGATCCCTTTGAAGATCATAGGGCCAAAGATAATATCCTCCGATAACTAGGAGAAAAAGCTTTCTGAGAAACTTCTTTGTGTTCTGTGAAATCATCTCACAGAGGTATAGCTTTCCCCTCAAGAAGCCTTTCCCTAAGACAGTTCTTGTGGAATTTGCAAAGTGAGATTTGGAAGCCCAGAGAGGGCTATGATGAAAAAGGAAATATCCTCAGATGAAATCTGGAAAGAATCTTTCTGAGAAACTGCTTAGTGTTCTGTGAATTCATCTTACAGTGTTACAACTTTCCCCTCAAGAAGTCGCTCGCTAAGCGTGTTCTTGTGGAATTCGCAAAGTGATATTTGGAAGCCCATAGAGGGCTATGTTGAAAAAGGAAATATCCTCAGAGAAAAACTGGAAAGAAGCTTTTTGAGAAACGGCTTGGTGATGTGTGACTTCCAGTCACAGAGTTACATGTGTATTTCGTGTATCTCTTTGCTAGCCTTATTTCTGGGGACTCCGAGAACAGATATTTCGGATCCCTTTGAAGACTATAGGGCCAAAGGAAATATCCTCCGATAACAAAGAGAAAGAAGCTTTCTGAGAAACTTCTTTGTGTTCTGTGAAATCATCTCACAGAGTTACAGCTTTCCCGTCAAGAAGCCTTTCGCTAAGACGGTTCTTGTGTTATTTGAAAAGTGATATTTGGAAGCCCCTAGAGGGCTATGGTGAAAAAGGAAATATCCTCCGATGAAATCTGGAAAGAAGCTTTCTGGGAAACTGCTTAGTGTTCTGTGAATTCATCTCACAGAGATACAGCTTTCCCCTCAAGGAGCCGCTGGCTAAGCCGGTTCTTGTGGAATTCGCAAAGTGTTATCTGGAGGCGTTTAGAGGGCTGTGGTGAAAAAAGAAATATCCTCAGAGAAAAACTGGAAAGAAGCTTTCTGAGAAACTGCTTTGTGCTGTGTGACTTCCACTCACAGAGTTACATCTGTATTTCGTGGATCTCATTGCTAGCCTTATTTCTGTGGAATCTGACAACAGATATTTCGGATCCCTTTGAAGACTATAGGGCCAAAGGAAATATCCTCCGATAACAAAGAGAAAGAAGCTTTCTGAGAATCTTCTTTGTTTTCTGTGAAGTCATCTCACAGAGTTACAGGTTTCCCCTCAAGAAGCCTTTCGCTAAGACAGTTCTTGTGGAATTTGCAAAGTGATATTTGGAAGCCCTTAGAGGGCTATGGTGAAAAAGGAAAAATCCTCCGATGAAATCTGGAAAGAAGCTTTCTGAGTAACTGCTTAGTGTTCTGTGAATTCAACTCACAGAGTTACAGATTTCCCCTAAAGAATCCACTCGCTAAGCCTGTTCTTGTGGAATTCGGAAAGTGATGTTTGGAAGGCCATAGAGGGCTATGGTGAAAAAGGAAATATCTTCAGAGAAAAAAAGAAAAGGAGCTTTCTGAGACACTGCTTTGTGATGTGTGACTGCCACTCAAAGTTACCTCTGTATTTCCTGGATCTCTTTGCGAGCCTTATTTCTGTGGAATCTGAGAACACATATTTTGGATCCCTTTGAAGACTATAGGGCCAAAGGTAATATGCTCTGATAAAAAGAGGAAAAATCTTTCTGAGAAACTTCTTTGTGTTCTGTGAAATCATCTCACAGAGTTACAGATATTCCACTAAAGAACCCTTTCGCTAAGACAGTTCTTGTGTAATTTGCAAAGTGATATTTAGAAGCCCGTAGAGGGCTATGGTGAAAAGGGAAATATCCTCCGATGAAATCTGGAAAGAAGCTTTCTGAGAAACTGCTTAGTGTTCTTTGAATTCATCTCACAGAGTTACAGCTTTCCCCTCAAGAAGCCGCTCGCAAAGCCTGTTCTTGTGGACTTCACAAAGTGATATTTGGAAGGCCCTAGAGGGCTACGGTGAAAAAGGAAATATCCTCAGAGAAAAACAGGAAGGAAGCTTCCTGAGAAACTGCTTTGTGATGTGTGACTTCCACTCACAGAGTTACATCTGTATTTCGTGGATCTCTTTGCTAGCCTTAATGCTGTGGAATCTGAGAACAGATATTTCGGATCCCTTTGAAGACTAT
>NW_020262323.1:0-3009 GCF_003255815.1 Theropithecus gelada | reverse complement strand
TTTGTTTGTTTGTTTATGAGATAAGGTCTGGCTGTGTCACCCAGTCTGGAGTGCACTTGTGCAATCTCAGCTCACTGCAACCTCCGCCTCCCACCTAATCCTGCTGAGTTAGTGTCTACATGCATGCACCACCACACCTGGCTCACTTTTGTATTTTTTGTACACATAGGGCTACACCACATTGCCGGGGCTGGTCTCAAACTCTTGAGCTCAGGTGATCCTCCCGTCATGGCCTCCTAAAGTGCTGTGATTAGAGGTGTGAGCCACCGTGCCACACCTGTACTTGAGTATTTAGGTTAACACTGTATTGAGGAGTTTTTATGGCCTAACTTGTGGTCTACCCTGCAGGATGTTTGTGTGTGAGGCAATGTATGTTCTTGAACATCGTAGATTCCATTTTGGATGCTCCCTTCTTGACTGTGTGTCCCTGTCCTGGAACTCAAGTGAACACTTGGCTCTCCATCCATTGCTGTTCTCTAGAAATCCAGCTCAATTCTCTTGGTTAAAGATAAGGTATGTGTACTGGGCATTGCTGCTTCTTTCTAGAGACAAAAACTCAGGAGGATTGGCCCTTGATGAACAAGGCTAACCTGCTGATTGTTTGAAGCAAGAAACTGGAGGTGGTCCTTTTAGGAGTTTATGTTCTGGATTTCAGAAAACATGCAAACAGGGCCAATAAATGCATCTCTATTTTTCTGTCCATTTTAACCCGGTGAAGGAAGATTCCAACAAAAAACCCACAGGTCTGGAGCAAGAAGATCTCATGTTGTGACCCTCTAGAGGAAAGCGCTTACTGTTGGCTAAAAAAATAGGAAGCGCTTCTCTTTAGAGCGTTACGCTTTGAGAAAAGCAACGTGGATCTTGGTAATATATTTGCAGAGTGAGCCGCCTACCTCGGCCTCCCAAAGTGCTGGGTTTACACGCGTGAACCACCTCACCCATCCTCAAGTGGTCCCCTTGACTCAGCCTCCCACGTAGTTGGGACTACATGGGACGTGCCACCACACTTGGCTGAGTTTTTAATTTTTCATCCAGATGTGGTCTCTGTTGCTCAGGAAGGTCCCAACTCCTGAGCTCAAGCGATGCCACCGGTGTGAGCCACGTTCTGCTGCTGACCCATTTCAAAGATAGTTGACGTGGCCAGGCAATGTGGGGCACAGAGTCCCAGCTACTGCAGATGCCGGGGTGGGAGGCTCCTTTGATTTCCAGACTATACCATGCACTGATCACACCTCGTTTAGACTTTTTGTTTGTTTGTTTGTTTGTTTGACAGAGTCTCAGTTTGTTGCCCTGGCTGAAGTGCAATGGTGTGATCTTGGCTCACTGTCACCTCTGCCTCCAAGGTTCACGTGATTCTCTTGCCTCACCCTCCAAAGTAGCTGTGATTCCGGGCGTGCGCCAGCACACCCAGCTCTGTTTTGGTGTTTGGTAGAGACAGGTTTTCACCATGTTGGTCAGGCTGGTCTCGAACTCCTGATCTCAGGTGATGTACCTGCCTCGGCCCCCCAGAGAGCTGGGATTATAGGCGTGAGCCACTGCGCCCGGCCTGTATTTCCTAGTTTTAAATCTGGGACCCACGATGAATTTGGATGTCACTTTGTTCGGGGGACATGGGAATCTCTGTCATTCCAATGTTTTTAATGCTGTTCTGTGTAGGAATTATTCTTCCTGTGAGCAAACAACATAGAGACCTTTCTTTTTTGATAGTGGGTCTCAAAACTATATAATATACATTTTATTATATTGTCTGATATTGATCATATAATCATATACACAGAAAATACTCTTCTATACACAGAGAATACTCATATCACTTTGAGGTTTTTTTTGTGTGTGCGCATTTTGGGGACTTTGGGGGTGTTTTGTTTTGAGACAACATCTGGCTCTGTTGCCCATGCTGGGGTGCAGTGGTGCAATCCGGCTCCCTGTAACCTCCACCTCCCACCTCAGCCTCCTAAAGAACTGAATACAGGCGTGAACCACCACACCTGACTAACTTTTGTATTTTTTGTACACACAGGGTTTACCGTGTTTCCCAGGCTGGACTGGAACTCCTGAGCTCCAGTGATCCTCCCGACTTGGCAAGTGCTGGGGTTAGAGGTATGAGCCGCTGTGACCCACCGTACTTGAATTTTTTGTATCCAGATGTTATCGAGGAGCTTTTATGGCCTAAACTGTGGTCTATCCTAGAGGATGTTTGTGTGTATGACAATATATAGTCTTCATTTTTTTTTTTTTTCTTTTTTTGAGAGGGAGTTTCGCTCCTCTCGCCTAGGCTGGAGTGTAATGACGTGATCTCGGTTCACTGCAACCTTCCACCTCCTGGGTTCAAGCCATTCTCCTGCCTCAGCCTCCTGAGTAGCTGAGATTACAGGTACCCGCCACCACGCCCAGCTAAGTTTGTATTTTTAGTAGAGACGGGAGTCTCCGTGTTGGCCAGGCTGGTCTCAGACTCCCGACCTCCGGTGATCCACTCGCCTTGGCCTCCCAAAGTGCTGGGATTACAGCCGTGAGCCACTGCGCCCGACCATCATATATTCTTATCATATGTATATCATATACACACAAAATACTCTTCTACACACACAGAATACTCTTATATCACTTTGGGTATTTTTTTGTTTGTATTGTGCGTGTGTTTTTTGTTTGTTTGTTTGTTTATGAGATAAGGTCTGGCTGTGTCACCCAGTCTGGAGTGCACTTGTGCAATCTCAGCTCACTGCAACCTCCGCCTCCCACCTAATCCTGCTGAGTTAGTGTCTACATGCATGCACCACCACACCTGGCTCACTTTTGTATTTTTTGTACACATAGGGCTACACCACATTGCCGGGGCTGGTCTCAAACTCTTGAGCTCAGGTGATCCTCCCGTCATGGCCTCCTAAAGTGCTGTGATTAGAGGTGTGAGCCACCGTGCCACACCTGTACTTGAGTATTTAGGTTAACACTGTATTGAGGAGTTTTTATGGCCTAACTTGTGGTCTACCCTGCAGGATGTTTGTGTGTGAG
>NW_020262322.1:0-3009 GCF_003255815.1 Theropithecus gelada | reverse complement strand
TTTGTTTGTTTGTTTATGAGATAAGGTCTGGCTGTGTCACCCAGTCTGGAGTGCACTTGTGCAATCTCAGCTCACTGCAACCTCCGCCTCCCACCTAATCCTGCTGAGTTAGTGTCTACATGCATGCACCACCACACCTGGCTCACTTTTGTATTTTTTGTACACATAGGGCTACACCACATTGCCGGGGCTGGTCTCAAACTCTTGAGCTCAGGTGATCCTCCCGTCATGGCCTCCTAAAGTGCTGTGATTAGAGGTGTGAGCCACCGTGCCACACCTGTACTTGAGTATTTAGGTTAACACTGTATTGAGGAGTTTTTATGGCCTAACTTGTGGTCTACCCTGCAGGATGTTTGTGTGTGAGGCAATGTATGTTCTTGAACATCGTAGATTCCATTTTGGATGCTCCCTTCTTGACTGTGTGTCCCTGTCCTGGAACTCAAGTGAACACTTGGCTCTCCATCCATTGCTGTTCTCTAGAAATCCAGCTCAATTCTCTTGGTTAAAGATAAGGTATGTGTACTGGGCATTGCTGCTTCTTTCTAGAGACAAAAACTCAGGAGGATTGGCCCTTGATGAACAAGGCTAACCTGCTGATTGTTTGAAGCAAGAAACTGGAGGTGGTCCTTTTAGGAGTTTATGTTCTGGATTTCAGAAAACATGCAAACAGGGCCAATAAATGCATCTCTATTTTTCTGTCCATTTTAACCCGGTGAAGGAAGATTCCAACAAAAAACCCACAGGTCTGGAGCAAGAAGATCTCATGTTGTGACCCTCTAGAGGAAAGCGCTTACTGTTGGCTAAAAAAATAGGAAGCGCTTCTCTTTAGAGCGTTACGCTTTGAGAAAAGCAACGTGGATCTTGGTAATATATTTGCAGAGTGAGCCGCCTACCTCGGCCTCCCAAAGTGCTGGGTTTACACGCGTGAACCACCTCACCCATCCTCAAGTGGTCCCCTTGACTCAGCCTCCCACGTAGTTGGGACTACATGGGACGTGCCACCACACTTGGCTGAGTTTTTAATTTTTCATCCAGATGTGGTCTCTGTTGCTCAGGAAGGTCCCAACTCCTGAGCTCAAGCGATGCCACCGGTGTGAGCCACGTTCTGCTGCTGACCCATTTCAAAGATAGTTGACGTGGCCAGGCAATGTGGGGCACAGAGTCCCAGCTACTGCAGATGCCGGGGTGGGAGGCTCCTTTGATTTCCAGACTATACCATGCACTGATCACACCTCGTTTAGACTTTTTGTTTGTTTGTTTGTTTGTTTGACAGAGTCTCAGTTTGTTGCCCTGGCTGAAGTGCAATGGTGTGATCTTGGCTCACTGTCACCTCTGCCTCCAAGGTTCACGTGATTCTCTTGCCTCACCCTCCAAAGTAGCTGTGATTCCGGGCGTGCGCCAGCACACCCAGCTCTGTTTTGGTGTTTGGTAGAGACAGGTTTTCACCATGTTGGTCAGGCTGGTCTCGAACTCCTGATCTCAGGTGATGTACCTGCCTCGGCCCCCCAGAGAGCTGGGATTATAGGCGTGAGCCACTGCGCCCGGCCTGTATTTCCTAGTTTTAAATCTGGGACCCACGATGAATTTGGATGTCACTTTGTTCGGGGGACATGGGAATCTCTGTCATTCCAATGTTTTTAATGCTGTTCTGTGTAGGAATTATTCTTCCTGTGAGCAAACAACATAGAGACCTTTCTTTTTTGATAGTGGGTCTCAAAACTATATAATATACATTTTATTATATTGTCTGATATTGATCATATAATCATATACACAGAAAATACTCTTCTATACACAGAGAATACTCATATCACTTTGAGGTTTTTTTGTGTGTGCGCATTTTGGGGACTTTGGGGGTGTTTTGTTTTGAGACAACATCTGGCTCTGTTGCCCATGCTGGGGTGCAGTGGTGCAATCCGGCTCCCTGTAACCTCCACCTCCCACCTCAGCCTCCTAAAGAACTGAATACAGGCGTGAACCACCACACCTGACTAACTTTTGTATTTTTTGTACACACAGGGTTTACCGTGTTTCCCAGGCTGGACTGGAACTCCTGAGCTCCAGTGATCCTCCCGACTTGGCAAGTGCTGGGGTTAGAGGTATGAGCCGCTGTGACCCACCGTACTTGAATTTTTTGTATCCAGATGTTATCGAGGAGCTTTTATGGCCTAAACTGTGGTCTATCCTAGAGGATGTTTGTGTGTATGACAATATATAGTCTTCATTTTTTTTTTTTTTTCTTTTTTTGAGAGGGAGTTTCGCTCCTCTCGCCTAGGCTGGAGTGTAATGACGTGATCTCGGTTCACTGCAACCTTCCACCTCCTGGGTTCAAGCCATTCTCCTGCCTCAGCCTCCTGAGTAGCTGAGATTACAGGTACCCGCCACCACGCCCAGCTAAGTTTGTATTTTTAGTAGAGACGGGAGTCTCCGTGTTGGCCAGGCTGGTCTCAGACTCCCGACCTCCGGTGATCCACTCGCCTTGGCCTCCCAAAGTGCTGGGATTACAGCCGTGAGCCACTGCGCCCGACCATCATATATTCTTATCATATGTATATCATATACACACAAAATACTCTTCTACACACACAGAATACTCTTATATCACTTTGGGTATTTTTTTGTTTGTATTGTGCGTGTGTTTTTTGTTTGTTTGTTTGTTTATGAGATAAGGTCTGGCTGTGTCACCCAGTCTGGAGTGCACTTGTGCAATCTCAGCTCACTGCAACCTCCGCCTCCCACCTAATCCTGCTGAGTTAGTGTCTACATGCATGCACCACCACACCTGGCTCACTTTTGTATTTTTTGTACACATAGGGCTACACCACATTGCCGGGGCTGGTCTCAAACTCTTGAGCTCAGGTGATCCTCCCGTCATGGCCTCCTAAAGTGCTGTGATTAGAGGTGTGAGCCACCGTGCCACACCTGTACTTGAGTATTTAGGTTAACACTGTATTGAGGAGTTTTTATGGCCTAACTTGTGGTCTACCCTGCAGGATGTTTGTGTGTGAG
>NW_020262321.1:0-3009 GCF_003255815.1 Theropithecus gelada | reverse complement strand
GATGCGGACTATGCGGAGAAGATGGCAGGCTGCAGCCTCAGCTTCCACTCTGAGCTGTGAGAGGGGCTCCCGGGGTCACTGCAGAGGGAGTGTGCGAATCAAGCCTGACCAAGCGGCTCAAGAATCAAATATGAATTGAGGGCCAGGGACAGTAGGTCATATCTGTAATCCCAGCAATTTGGGAGGCTGAGGTGGGAGGATCATTTGAACCCAGGAGTTCAAGACCAACCTGGGCAACATAGTGAGATTCTGTTGAAAAAAATAATAATAACAAAATAAAATCAATTTTAACAAAAAGAATAAAATATGATTTCTGGGCCAGGCAGAGTGGCTCATGACTGTAATCCCAGCAATTTGCAAAGTTGAGGCCAGAGGATCACTGGAGGAGAAGAGTTTGGGACCAGCTTGGTCAGCATTACCAGACGCCATCCCTACAAAAATTTGAGAAAATGATCTGCACGTGGTGGTGGGCACCTGTAGTCCCAGCTACTTGGCAAGAGAAGGCAGGAGGATCAGCTGAGCCAGGAAGGTTGTGTCTGTAGTTGGCTGTGACTAGGCTGATCTACTGAAGCCTGAGGGATAGAGTGAACCTTGCCTTGAGAAATAAATAAATAAAATTTAATTAAAATAAATTATGATTCAGGACCAGTCTGGCCAGCATGGTGAAACCCCGTCTCTACTAAAACAAACAAAGAAAACAAAAACAAACAAGCAAAAAAGAAAAACAAAAAAACAAAACACAAAAATGAGCCAAGCATGGTGGCAGGCACCTGTAATCTCAGCTACTCCAGAGGCTGAGGCAGGAGAATCGCTTGAACCCAGGCATAGATGTTGCAGTGAGCCAAGATCGTGCCACTTCACTCCAGCCTGGGCATAAGAGCAAAACTCTGTCTTGAAAATAAATAAATAATTACATTAAATTAAATACTATTTTTATTTGAGCTGGGCTCACTGGCTTATGCCTGTAATCTCAGCACTTCAGCCTGGCGGATCACTTGAGGTCAGGAGTTCAAGACCAGCCTGGCCAACATGGCGAAACCCCATCTCTACTAAAAATATAAAAATTAGCTGGGCATGGTGGTGTGCACCTGTAATCCCACCTACTCCGGAGGCTGAGGTGGGAGAATCGATTGAACCGAGGAGGTGGAGGTTTCATTGAGCCAGGATCATGCCACTGTGCTCCAGGCTGGGCGATAGAGCAAGACTCAGTCTTAAAACAACAACAACAAAACTATGACTTGTGTTCAATGCAGAGTCTCTATTCCAAGCCAAGAGAAACCCTGAGCTGAAAGAGTGATTGCCCACTGGGGCCAAATACGGCCACCTCCCCACTCCAGCTCCCCAACTTGCCCTGTTTGGAGAGAGGAGAGGGTCTGGAGAAGTAAAACCCAGGAGATGAGTGGAGGAGGAATGTCTGTTTAATCCCAGCACATCCTCTGCTGTCCTGCCCTGTGTCGTTGGGGGATGGTGAGTCCACCAGGCAGCGTCACTTTTTCTTGGGCTCCTTACAAGCCACCACGTACCTCTGAGCCACACTGAGGGGAGGGGAATACCCGTCTGCATAGGAGGTGTCTTCAAATAGGACCGAGTAGTCATCCTGGGGCTGTGGGGCAGGCAGACAGGAAGGGCTGCTCAGAGAGCCCCAGGCCAGGACAGGCACCCCCTTCTCCCAGCCTAGACCACAGGAGCCTCTGGGCCGTGGGCTCTCAGCCACTCTCATCATCCTTCACTCTGGGGTCAAGAAGTCTTGGCCCAGTCCCTGCTGCTACACAGCTCTTTTCTCAGTGGCTGGAGACCCAGGGCAGTGAAAAGGGTGGGGAGAGGAAGGGGCGTTGACTCCCTCCCAGTGGGGCCATAGCTGGAGGGTCTGTTGCCTTTCAGGGATGCTGTGTTTAGAGGACCGAGGGCAGCCCAGAGGGTGGCAGACGGGGATTCTGGCCTCAGGTGGCTTGTGTCCCATGTCACCAGAAGCACAAGGAGGCAAGAGCCCGGGGCTCAGGGCAGGAGCTTCCCATCCAGAGCTGGTTCTCCTGGGGCTGCAGAAGGGATGCTGCTGACTCGGGGCTTGCCAAGGCTACCAGGGTTGGCAGGGGGTCAGTGGCCTTTGGGGCTGGAGTGGAAGAGGGAGGGCTGCTGGCAGGTCCCATTAGCTTGGGAGATGAGGACAAAGGGGACAAGGAAGGGGACACTAGCCTCTCTAATCAGCCTGTTCCTGGTGTCACCAATGACTTCTCCCCTGGAGGCTGCTTTACCTGCTCTGGGGGCGTGTGGATCAGGGCGTGGTGGTAGCAGGTGGTTTGGGGATACAGGGCCATGATGAGCTGCTCCCTCTGGAACAAGGCCTTGGGGTCCATCTGGGGGTTGGCCTTCCACTGAGGCCGTGACTGCCAGCTCAGGGTGTGTCTCCTCAGGGTTGTGTCAATCTGTGGCTGGGGGCACTCCTTCCCAGCTTGAGGGCTGTTGTGATACCTGGGTTCTCCTCTTCTTGGTTTAAAATAAATTAAGCAGGCAGGGCGCGGTGGCTGACACCTGTAATCCCAGCACTTTGGGAAGTTGAGGTGGGTGAATCACCTGAAGTAAGGAGTTCGAGACTAGCCTGGCCAACATGACGAAACCCCGTCTCTACTAAAAATACAAAATTAGCCAGGTGTGGTGGTGAACCCTGTAATCCCAGCTACTCGGGAGGCTGAGGAAGGAGAATCGCTTGAACCCAGGAAGAGGAGGTTGCAGTGAATCGAGATTGCACCCCTGCACTCCGGCCTAGGCCACAGAGCGAGACTCCATCTAAAATAATAAATAAATAAATAAATAAATAAATAAATAAATAAAATAAAAAAATTTAAACAAGAGACATACAGCAAAAGAAGTGCAGCACAGAGTAAAGTATTGCAAAAGAAAAACTGTATTTTGCAAGTTAAGTGCATAATAGACAATACACCTTGAGCGAGTTCAGAACGGGCTTCTCGTCAGGGTGGGTCAGTGTTAATTACTGCAGGAAAACTCCCCTTA
>NW_020262320.1:0-3009 GCF_003255815.1 Theropithecus gelada | reverse complement strand
GATGCGGACTATGCGGAGAAGATGGCAGGCTGCAGCCTCAGCTTCCACTCTGAGCTGTGAGAGGGGCTCCCGGGGTCACTGCAGAGGGAGTGTGCGAATCAAGCCTGACCAAGCGGCTCAAGAATCAAATATGAATTGAGGGCCAGGGACAGTAGGTCATATCTGTAATCCCAGCAATTTGGGAGGCTGAGGTGGGAGGATCATTTGAACCCAGGAGTTCAAGACCAACCTGGGCAACATAGTGAGATTCTGTTGAAAAAAATAATAATAACAAAATAAAATCAATTTTAACAAAAAGAATAAAATATGATTTCTGGGCCAGGCAGAGTGGCTCATGACTGTAATCCCAGCAATTTGCAAAGTTGAGGCCAGAGGATCACTGGAGGAGAAGAGTTTGGGACCAGCTTGGTCAGCATTACCAGACGCCATCCCTACAAAAATTTGAGAAAATGATCTGCACGTGGTGGTGGGCACCTGTAGTCCCAGCTACTTGGCAAGAGAAGGCAGGAGGATCAGCTGAGCCAGGAAGGTTGTGTCTGTAGTTGGCTGTGACTAGGCTGATCTACTGAAGCCTGAGGGATAGAGTGAACCTTGCCTTGAGAAATAAATAAATAAAATTTAATTAAAATAAATTATGATTCAGGACCAGTCTGGCCAGCATGGTGAAACCCCGTCTCTACTAAAACAAACAAAGAAAACAAAAACAAACAAGCAAAAAAGAAAAACAAAAAAACAAAACACAAAAATGAGCCAAGCATGGTGGCAGGCACCTGTAATCTCAGCTACTCCAGAGGCTGAGGCAGGAGAATCGCTTGAACCCAGGCATAGATGTTGCAGTGAGCCAAGATCGTGCCACTTCACTCCAGCCTGGGCATAAGAGCAAAACTCTGTCTTGAAAATAAATAAATAATTACATTAAATTAAATACTATTTTTATTTGAGCTGGGCTCACTGGCTTATGCCTGTAATCTCAGCACTTCAGCCTGGCGGATCACTTGAGGTCAGGAGTTCAAGACCAGCCTGGCCAACATGGCGAAACCCCATCTCTACTAAAAATATAAAAATTAGCTGGGCATGGTGGTGTGCACCTGTAATCCCACCTACTCCGGAGGCTGAGGTGGGAGAATCGATTGAACCGAGGAGGTGGAGGTTTCATTGAGCCAGGATCATGCCACTGTGCTCCAGGCTGGGCGATAGAGCAAGACTCAGTCTTAAAACAACAACAACAAAACTATGACTTGTGTTCAATGCAGAGTCTCTATTCCAAGCCAAGAGAAACCCTGAGCTGAAAGAGTGATTGCCCACTGGGGCCAAATACGGCCACCTCCCCACTCCAGCTCCCCAACTTGCCCTGTTTGGAGAGAGGAGAGGGTCTGGAGAAGTAAAACCCAGGAGATGAGTGGAGGAGGAATGTCTGTTTAATCCCAGCACATCCTCTGCTGTCCTGCCCTGTGTCGTTGGGGGATGGTGAGTCCACCAGGCAGTGTCACTTTTTCTTGGGCTCCTTACAAGCCAGCACGTACCTCTGAGCCACACTGAGGGGAGGGGAATACCCGTCTGCATAGGAGGTGTCTTCAAATAGGACCGAGTAGTCATCCTGGGGCTGTGGGGCAGGCAGACAGGAAGGGCTGCTCAGAGAGCCCCAGGCCAGGACAGGCACCCCCTTCTCCCAGCCTAGACCACAGGAGCCTCTGGGCCGTGGGCTCTCAGCCACTCTCATCATCCTTCACTCTGGGGTCAAGAAGTCTTGGCCCAGTCCCTGCTGCTACACAGCTCTTTTCTCAGTGGCTGGAGACCCAGGGCAGTGAAAAGGGTGGGGAGAGGAAGGGGCGTTGACTCCCTCCCAGTGGGGCCATAGCTGGAGGGTCTGTTGCCTTTCAGGGATGCTGTGTTTAGAGGACCGAGGGCAGCCCAGAGGGTGGCAGACGGGGATTCTGGCCTCAGGTGGCTTGTGTCCCATGTCACCAGAAGCACAAGGAGGCAAGAGCCCGGGGCTCAGGGCAGGAGCTTCCCATCCAGAGCTGGTTCTCCTGGGGCTGCAGAAGGGATGCTGCTGACTCGGGGCTTGCCAAGGCTACCAGGGTTGGCAGGGGGTCAGTGGCCTTTGGGGCTGGAGTGGAAGAGGGAGGGCTGCTGGCAGGTCCCATTAGCTTGGGAGATGAGGACAAAGGGGACAAGGAAGGGGACACTAGCCTCTCTAATCAGCCTGTTCCTGGTGTCACCAATGACTTCTCCCCTGGAGGCTGCTTTACCTGCTCTGGGGGCGTGTGGATCAGGGCGTGGTGGTAGCAGGTGGTTTGGGGATACAGGGCCATGATGAGCTGCTCCCTCTGGAACAAGGCCTTGGGGTCCATCTGGGGGTTGGCCTTCCACTGAGGCCGTGACTGCCAGCTCAGGGTGTGTCTCCTCAGGGTTGTGTCAATCTGTGGCTGGGGGCACTCCTTCCCAGCTTGAGGGCTGTTGTGATACCTGGGTTCTCCTCTTCTTGGTTTAAAATAAATTAAGCAGGCGGGGCGCGGTGGCTGACACCTGTAATCCCAGCACTTTGGGAAGTTGAGGTGGGTGAATCACCTGAAGTAAGGAGTTCGAGACTAGCCTGGCCAACATGACGAAACCCCGTCTCTACTAAAAATACAAAATTAGCCAGGTGTGGTGGTGAACCCTGTAATCCCAGCTACTCGGGAGGCTGAGGAAGGAGAATCGCTTGAACCCAGGAAGAGGAGGTTGCAGTGAATCGAGATTGCACCCCTGCACTCCGGCCTAGGCCACAGAGCGAGACTCCATCTAAAATAATAAATAAATAAATAAATAAATAAATAAATAAATAAAATAAAAAAATTTAAACAAGAGACATACAGCAAAAGAAGTGCAGCACAGAGTAAAGTATTGCAAAAGAAAAACTGTATTTTGCAAGTTAAGTGCATAATAGACAATACACCTTGAGCGAGTTCAGAACGGGCTTCTCGTCAGGGTGGGTCAGTGTTAATTACTGCAGGAAAACTCCCCTTA
>NW_020262319.1:0-3010 GCF_003255815.1 Theropithecus gelada | reverse complement strand
CTATAAAGACACATGCACACGTATGTTTATTGCAGCACTATTCACAATAGCAAAGACTTGGAATCAACCCAAATGTCCATCAGTGACAGATTGGATTAAGAAAATGTGGCACATATACACCATGGAATACTATGCAGCCATAAAAAAGGATGAGTTTGCGTCCTTTGTAGGGACATGGATGCAGCTGGAAACCATCATTCTTAGCAAACTATCACAAGAACAGAAAACCAAACACCGCATGTTCTCACTCATAGGTGGGAACTGAACAATGAGATCACTTGGACTCAGGAAGGGGAACATCACACACCGGGGCCTATCATGGGGAGGGGGTAGGGGGGAGGGATTGCATTGGGAGTTATACCTGATGTAAATGACGAGTTGATGGGTGCAGTAGACCAACATGGCACAAGTATACATATGTAACAAACCTGCACGTTATGCACATGTACCCTACAACTTAAAGTATAATAATAATAAATAAATTAAAAAAAAAAAAAACCTTTATTTTACATAATTATATGTGTTTGTGCATGTGTGCATGTCCTCATTGTCTTGGTCCCACATTGAGCACTTTGAATAAATACATCCTTGTCTTTTAACTTTGAAAACTGAGGCTGTATGATTGATACTGGTAGGCTCCGTTCTCTATTTCATTTATGTTGAAAGGGTGTGAAACTTTTTTTCTTGTATTTATAAAAATTTGCATTCTAGACACTGTTTCTTTCAGACATGTTTTTCTTTTAAAATATGTAAAAATTGTCCAACTGTGTTTGCAGCCCAATTCCCTTAGAAGATAATGGTTATTTTATTCATATTTAGGTGAAATTGAATCAAATAAGGTTTTTGTGTCATTGAAAACCAAT
Organism: Theropithecus gelada; assembly: GCF_003255815.1. NCBI lineage: Eukaryota > Metazoa > Chordata > Mammalia > Primates > Cercopithecidae > Theropithecus > Theropithecus gelada. The sequence goes on along the minus strand of NW_020262319.1, from coordinate 2,147 downwards.
GAGAAAAAAGAAATCATTTTATGACTAATAGCACGAGGGTAAAATTTACTGCATTTTATTTTAATAGTTAACACATAATATGCACTCCATTCTCAGAATAATTATTGTAAATTGCAAAGAAAAATCAAAAAATACCAGAATATTTTAAAAAGTTATTGTGTACTTCTGCTCTTTCAATTTTTGAGTGTTTTGTTCAATTTATTTTTTATTTTTTATTTGAATAAACAGAGCAGCTTTGTTACATGGATATATTGTATAGCGAAGTCTGGGCTTTTACTGTACCCATTACCTGAATAACTTACATTGTTCCTATTACATAATTTATCATCCCTCACCCCCCTCTGACCCTTCTGAGACTCCAGTGTCTATTGTGGACATTTTATGTCCATATATATACACATTATTTAGTTCACAATTTAAGTGAGAACCTACAGTATTTGATTTTCTAAGTTGTTCTACTTAAGATAAGGCCTCCAGTTCTGTCCATGTTGCTGCAAAAGACATGTTTTGATTCTTTTTTATGGCTAATATTCCAGAGTATATGCATACTAAATTTTCTGTATCCAATAATTCATTAATAGACTCTTAGGTTGATTCCATGCCTTGGATATTTCAATACCCAAGGCATGTGAATACTGCTACAATAAACATAAAGTACAAGTATCTAATTATTTATCTTCCTTTGAGTAGATTCTGGATATTCATCTCTTGTCAGATGCATAGTGTGCAAATAGTTTTTCCCAGTCTACAAGTTGTCTGTTGACTCTGTTGATTATTTCTTTTTCTGTGAGAAACATTTCAGTTTACTTAAATCTCAGTTATCTATTGTCTTGCTATTGTTGCATTGCTTTTGAATTCTTTGCCTAGGCAAATATCCAAGATTTGTTTTAGGTTTTCTTTTAGTGTTTTTATGGCTTCAAGTCTTACATTTAAATCTTTAATCAATCTTAAGTTAATTTATGTATATAGTGAGAGATAAGGATCCAGTTATATTCTTCGGCATATGGCAATCCAGTTTGACCGGCACCGTTTATTGAATAGGGTATCCTTTTTCCAGTGTATGTTTTTGTCAGCTTTGCCAAATGTCAATGGACTATAGTTATGTGACTTTGTTTCTGGGTTCTTTATTCTGTTTCATTGATTTATAGGTCTAGTTTTACACCAGGATCATGTTGTTTGGGTTACTAGTTACTACAGACTCGTAGTATAATTTGAAGTCAACTAATACGATGTCTCCAATTTTGTTCTTTTTGCTTAGAATTTCATTGGCTTTCTCAGGTTCTGTTTTGGTTCGGTATGAATTTTAGAATTGTTTTTATTCTGTAAAACATGATGATGATATTTTGAAAGGAATTTCATAAATCTGTACTTTGCTTTGGACAGTGTGGTCATTTTAACAACATTAACTTTTACAATCCGTGATCATGGGATATTTTTGTTTGTTTGTTTGAATCATCTATGATTTGTTTCATCAGTGTATTGTAGTTTTCCTTATAGAGATCATTTCCCTCCAGGGTTAACTATGTTTTTAGGTGCTTTAATTTTTTAGTTATCATAAACATAATTGACTTATTGGTTTGTATCTCTTTATTGTCATTTGTATATAGAAATGCTACTGGTATTTGTTTGTTGATTTTTCATTTGGGAACATTACTAAAGTAATGTATCAAATCTAGAAATCTTTTGCAGGAGTCTAGGCTTTCCTAGAATGACAATCATTAAAAAGTCAGGAAACAACAGGTGCTGGAGAGGATGTGGAGAAATAGGAACACTTTTACACTGTTGGTGGGATTGTAAACTAGTTCAACCATTATGGAAAACAGTATGGCGATTCCTCAAGGATCTAGAACTAGATGTACCATATGACCCAGCCATCCCATTACTGGGTATATACCCAAGGGATTCTAAATCATGCTGCTATAAAGACACATGCACACGTATGTTTATTGCGGCACTATTCACAATAGCAAAGACTTGGAATCAACCCAAATGTCCATCAGTGACAGACTGGATTAAGAAAATGTGGCACATATACACCATGGAATACTATGCAGCCATAAAAAGGATGAGTTTGTGTCCTTTGTAGGGACATGGATGCAACTGGAAACCATCATTCTCAGCAAACTATCACAAGAACAGAAAACCAA
>NW_020262318.1:0-3011 GCF_003255815.1 Theropithecus gelada | reverse complement strand
TACCCAGGCAAACAGGGTCTGGAGTGGACCTCAAGCAATCTCCAACAGACCTACAGCTGAGGGTCCTGACTGTTAGAAGGAAAACTATCAAACAGGAAGGACACCTACACCAAAACCCCATCAGTACATCACCATCATCAAAGACCAGAGGCAGATAAAACCACAAAGATGGGGAAAAAGCAGGGCAGAAAAGCTGGAAATTCAAAAAACAAGAGCGCATCTCCCCCGGCAAAGGAGCGCAGCTCATCGCCAGCAACGGATCAAAGCTGGACGGAGAATGACTTTGACGAGATGAGAGAAGAAGGCTTCAGTCCATCAAATTTCTCAGAGCTAAAGGAGGAATTACATACCCAGCGCAAAGAAACTAAAAATCTTGAAAAAAAAGTGGAAGAATTGACGGCTAGACTAATTAATGCAGAGAAGGTCATAAACGAAATGAAAGAGATGAAAACCATGACACGAGAAATACGTGACAAATGCACAAGCTTCAGTAACCGACTCGATCAACTGGAAGAAAGAGTATCAGCAATTGAGGATCAAATGAATGAAATGAAGCGAGAAGAGAAACCAAAAGAAAAAAGAAGAAAAAGAAATGAACAAAGCCTGCAAGAAGTATGGGATTATGTAAAAAGACCAAATCTACGTCTGATTGGGGTGCCTGAAAGTGAGGGGGAAAATGGAACCAAGTTGGAAAACACTCTTCAGGATATCATCCAGGAGAACTTCCCCAACCTAGTAGGGCAGGCCAACATTCAAATCCAGGAAATACAGAGAACGCCACAAAGATACTCCTCGAGAAGAGCAACTCCAAGACACATAATTGCCAGATTCACCAAAGTTGAAATGAAGGAAAAAATCTTAAGGGCAGCCAGAGAGAAAGGTCGGGTTACCCACAAAGGGAAGCCCATCAGACTCACAGCAGATCTCTCGGCAGAAACTCTCCAAGCCAGAAGAGAGTGGGGGCCAATATTCAACATTCTTAAAGAAAAGAATTTTCAACCCAGAATTTCATATCCAGCCAAACTAAGTTTCATAAGTGAAGGAGAAATAAAATCCTTTACAGATAAGCAAATGCTTAGAGATTTTGTCACCACTAGGCCTGCCTTACAAGAGACCCTGAAGGAAGCACTCAACATGGAAAGGAACAACCGGTACCAGCCATCTCAAAAACATGCCAAAATGTAAAGACCATCGAGGCTAGGAAGAAACTGCATCAACTAATGAGCAAAATAACCAGTTAATATCATAATGGCAGGATCAAGTTCACACATAACAATCTTAACCTTAAATGTAAATGGACTAAATGCTCCAATTAAAAGACACAGACTGGCAAACTGGATAAAGAGTCAAGACCCATCAGTCTGCTGTATTCAGGAGACCCATCTCACACGCAGAGACATACATAGGCTCAAAATAAAGGGATGGAGGAAGATTTACCAAGCAAATGGAGAACAAAAAAAAGCGGGGGTTGCAATACTAGTCTCTGATAAAACAGACTTTAAACCATCAAAGATCAAAAGAGACAAAGAAGGCCATTACATAATGGTAAAGGGATCAATTCAACAGGAAGAGCTAACTATCCTAAATATATATGCACCCAATACAGGAGCACCCAGATTCATAAAGCAAGTCCTTAGAGACTTACAAAGAGACTTAGACTCCCATACAATAATAATGGGAGACTTCAACACTCCATTGTCAACATTAGACAGATCAACGAGACAGAAAGTTAACAAGGATATCCAGGAATTGAACTCATCTCTGCAGCAAGCAGACCTAATAGACATCTATAGAACTCTCCACCCCAAATCAACAGAATATACATTCTTCTCAGCACCACATCGTACTTATTCCAAAATTGACCACGTAATTGGAAGTAAAGCACTCCTCAGCAAATGTAAAAGAACAGAAATTATAACAAACTGTCTCTCAGACCACAGTGCAATCAAACTAGAACTCAGGACTAAGAAACTCAATCAAAACCGCTCAACTACATGGAAACTGAACAACCTGCTCCTGAATGACTACTGGGAACATAACGAAATGAAGGCAGAAATAAAGATGTTCTTTGAAACCAATGAGAACAAAGATACAACATACCAGAATCTCTGGGACACATTTAAAGCAGTGTGTAGAGGGAAATTTATAGCACTAAATGCCCACAAGAGAAAGCAGGAAAGATCAAAAATTGACACTCTAACATCGCAATTAAAAGAACTAGAGAAGCAAGAGCAAACACATTCGAAAGCTAGCAGAAGGCTAGAAATAACTAAGATCAGAGCAGAACTGAAGGAGATAGAGACACAAAAAACCCTCCAAAAAATCAATGAATCCAGGAGTTGGTTTTTTGAAAAGATCAACAAAATTGACAGACCACTAGCAAGACTAATAAAGAAGAAAAGAGAGAAGAATCAAATCGACGCAATTAAAAATGAAAAAGGGGATATCACCACCGACCCCACAGAAATACAAACTACCATCAGAGAATACTATAAACACCTCTACGCAAATAAACTGGAAAATCTAGAAGAAATGGATAATTTCCTGGACACTTACACTCTTCCAAGACTAAACCAGGAAGAAGTTGAATCCCTGAATAGACCAATAGCAGGCTCTGAAATTGAGGCAACAATTAATAGCCTACCAACCAAAAAAAGTCCAGGACCAGATGGATTCACAGCTGAATTCTACCAGAGGTACAAGGAGGAGTTGGTACCATTCCTTCTGAAACTATTCCAATCAATAGAAAAAGAGGGAATCCTCCCTAACTCATTTTACAAGGCCAACATCATCCTGATACCAAAGCCTGGCAGAGATACAACAAAAAAAGAGAATTTTAGACCAATATCCCTGATGAACATCGATGCAAAAATCCTCAATAAAATACTGGCAAACCGGATTCAGCAACACATCAAAAAGCTTATCCACCATGATCAAGTGGGCTTCATCCCTGGGATGCAAGGCTGGTTCAACATTCGCAAATCAATAAACATAATCCAGCATATAAACAG
>NW_020262317.1:0-3011 GCF_003255815.1 Theropithecus gelada | reverse complement strand
ATTTATTTATTATTATTATACTGTAAGTTGTAGGGTACATGTGCATAACGTGCAGGTTTGTTACATATGTATACTTGTGCCTTGTTGGTGTGCTGCACCCATCAACTCGTCATTTACATCAGGTATAACTCCCAATGCAATCCCTCCCCCCGCCCCCCTCCCCATGATAGGCCCCGGTGTGTGATGTTCCCCTTCCCGAGTCCAAGTGATCTCATTGTTCAGTTCCCACCTATGAGTGAGAACATGCGGTGTTTGGTTTTCTGTTCTTGTGATAGTTTGCTAAGAATGATGGATTCCAGCTGCATCCATGTCCCTACAAAGGACACAAACTCATCCTTTTTTATGGCTGCATAGTATTCCATGGTGTATATATGCCACATTTTCTTAATCCAATCTGTCACTGATGGACATTTGGGTTGATTCCAAGTCTTTGCTATTGTGAATAGTGCTGCAATAAACATACGTGTGCATGTGTCTTTATAGCAGCATAATTTATAATCCTTTGGGTATATACCCAGTAATGGGATGGCTGGGTCATATGGTACATCTAGTTCTAGATCCTTGAGGAATCGCCATACTGTTTTCCATAATGGTTGAACTAGTTTACAATCCCACCAACAGTGTAAAAGTGTTCCTATTTCTCCACATCCTCTCCAGCACCTGTTGTTTCCTGACTTTTTAATGATTGCCATTCTAACTGGTGTGAGATGGTATCTCATTGTGGTTTTGATTTGCATTTCTCTGATGGCCAGTGATGATGAGCATTTTTTCATGTGTCTGTTGGCTGTATGAATGTCTTCTTTTGAGAACTGTCTGTTCATATCCTTTGCCCACTTTTTGATGGGTTTTTTTTTTTTTTCTTGTAAATTTGTTTGAGTTCTTTGTAGGTTCTGGATATTAGCCCTTTGTCAGATGAGTAGGTAGATTCACTCTGCTGCCCAGGCTAAAGTGCAATGGCACGATGTCAGCTCACTGCAACCTCTGCCTCCCATATCCAAGCAGTTCTCATGCCTCAGCCTCCCAAGTAGCTGGGATTACAGGGGCCCACCACCATGCCCAGCCAATTTTTGTATTCTAAGTAGAGGTGGGGTTTCACCGTGTTGGCCAGGCTGGTCTCGAACTCCTGACCTCAAGTGATCTGTCCACCTCAGCCCCACAAAATGCTGGGATTACAGGCGTGAGTCACCACACTTAGCCTGTATTTTCTACTTCTTTACTGAAACTTACTATTCTACCATTTGTTTCAAGAAGGTTTGTGATTGTTCATTAGATAATTTTTAGAGTGGCTACTTTAAAGCTTTTGCCAGGTAATTCTAACATCTGTGTCATTTTGTTGTTGGCATCTGTTGATTGCCAGTTTTCATGCAAGCTACATTTCTTTTCCTTCGTATGCTGAAAAATATTTATTTTTATATTCTTTATTTTTATATTTTTATTAAATTATTTCCTAGGCCTTTGAATATTATGTTATGAGATTCTGGATGTTGTTTAAAACCTATGGAGAATGTTGGCGTTTTTGTTTTAGCAGGCAATGTACCTGGTTATGTTTGGGCTACAAATTTCAATGCACCTTCTGTTGATTGTGATTCCAATGTTGGTTTAGCCTTCAAACCTTTTGCAGCACTATTTAGCTATGTTCCATGTATGCACCACTCACAGGCCAGTCTGGCATCTGAATTCTCATCTGTTTACTAGTTCAGTTATTAAGGCCTTTTTTAAAAAGCTGTATATTTATTTGTTTATTTATTTTTAAAATTTTTATAAATTTATGGAGTACAGTGCAATTTTGTTAATACATGCATATATTCCTTAGTGGTAAATTCAGGGATATTAGGGTTATTCCTTGGGTATTCCATAGGGTATTCATCACCCAGATAGTGTATATTGTACCCATTAAGTATTTTCTCATCATCTATCCCCCCTAGCCTCTCACCCTTCTGAGTCTCCATTGCCTGATTCCACATTCTGTGTCCTAGTGTATACATTATTTAGTTCCCACTTATAAGTGAGAACATGTAATATTTGTCTTTCTATGTCTGTTCAAAGTCTTTTGTATGCTAATTAGCATAAAATCCATGCATGAAAGCCTCAGGCTGCATTCAACATTTCATAAATAACTTTATGGGGCTGCTTTCCCAAGTCCTGCCTCTCCATGACCATTCTGATACTTTCTGGTTCCCTGGGGCTTCCTCTCCTCATCCTCCAGCCAGAAAGCTGAGGTTTAGTTATCCCACTCTGCTACATGCACATGCTTCCAGGGACATGAGCAGCATGAGGATAAAGAGTTAAACTCACTGCCAGTTTTGCAGCACTTTGAATTCTGATCTTCTTCCCTAATCTACCCACCAGTATTTATTTTTCAGAGTCCACAAGTAGCTTCTCCATGCACTCTGTCCAGAATTATGGCTGTATTCAGTGAAAGAGATGGGGGAAGTCATCTCCTCTATGTTACGCAGAACCAGAGCCCATACATAGCCTATACCTTTAGTGAGAGTCATCTTTTTTTTTTTAAATTCTGATTAGTGGAGGTACTACAGTGTGGTAGGCCAAAAAAAAAAAGAAAAAAAAAATCTTTGATTTCTGAAAGAATTAATTCCATTCAGGGATTCGACTTCTTCCTGGTTTAGTCTTGGGAGAGTGTATGTGTCCAAGAATTTATCCATTTCTTCTACATTTTTCAGTTTATTTGCATAGAGGTGTTTATAGTATTCTCTGATGGTAGTTTGTATTTCTGTGGGATCAGTGGGGATATCCCCTTTATCGTTTTTTGTTATGTCTGTTTGAGTCTTCTCTCTTTTCTTCTTTATTAGTCTGGCTAGCGATCTATTTTGTTAATCTTTTCAAAAAACCAGCTCCTGGATTCATTGATTTTTTGAAGGATTTTTCGTGTCTCTATCTCCTTCAGCTCTGCTCTGATCTTAGTTATTTCTTGTCTTCTGCTAGCTTTTGAATTTGTTTGCTCTTGCTTCTCTAGTTCTTTTAATTGTGATGTTAAGGTGTTGATTTTAAAT
>NW_020262316.1:0-3011 GCF_003255815.1 Theropithecus gelada | reverse complement strand
CTTTCCAGATTTCATCTGAGGATAATTCCTTTTTCAGCATAGCCCTCAAAGGGCTTCCAAATATCACTTTGCCAATTCCACAAGAACTGTCTTAGCGAAAGGCTTCTTGAGGGGAAAGCTGTAACTCTGTGAGATGATTTCAAAGAACACAAAGAAGTTTCTCAGACAGCTTCTTTCTCTTTGTTATCGGAGGATATTTCCTTTGGCCCTATAGTCTTCCAAGGGATTCGAAATATCTGTTCTCAGATTCCACAGAAATAAGGGTAGCAATGAGATCCACGAAACAGAGATGTAACGCTGTGAGGTGAATTAACAGAACACTAAGCAGTTTCTCAGAAAGCTTATTTCCAGATTTCATATGAGGATATTTCCTTTTTCACCATAGCCCTCTATGGGCTTCCAAATGTCACTTTGCCAGTTCCACAAGTACTCTCTTAGCGAAAGGCTTCTTGAGGGGAAAGCTGTATCTCTGTGAGATGATTTCACAGAACAAAAAGAAGTTTCTCAGAAAGCTTCTTTCTGTTTGTTATCGGAGGATATTTCCTTTGGCCCTATAGTCTTAAAAGGGATTCGAAATATCTGTTCTCAGATTCCACAGATAAGGCTAACCAAGAGATCCACGAAACAGAGATGTAACTCTGTGAGATGAATTAACAGAACACTAAGCAGTTTTTCAGAAAGCTTCTTTCCAGATATCATCTGAGGATATTTCCTTTTTCACCATAGCCCTCTATGGGCTTCCAAATATGACTTTGCGAATTCCTCAAGAACTGTCTTAGCGAAAGGCTTCTGGAGCTGAAAGCTGTAACTCTGTGAGATGATTTCACAAAACACAAAGTAGTTTCTCAGAAAGCTTCTTTCTCTTTGTAATGGGAGGATATGTCCTTTGGCCGTATATTCTTCAAAGGGATCCGAAATATCTGTTCTCAGATTCCCCAGAAATAAGGCTAACAAAGAGATCCACGAAATACAGATGTAACTCTGTGAGATGAATTCACAGAACACTAAGCAGTTTCTCAGAAAGCTTCTTTAGAGATTTCTTCTGAGGATATTTCCTTTTTCACCATAGCCCTCTATGGGCTTCCAACTATCACTTTGCCAATTCCACAAAAACTGTCTTAGCCAAAGGCTTCTTCAAGGGAAAGCTGTAACTCTATGAGATGATTTCACAGAACACAAAGAAGTTTCTCAGAAAGCTTCTTTCTCTCTGTTATCGGAGGATATGTCCTTTGGCCCTATAGTCTTCAAAGGGATGCGAAATATCTGTTCTCAGATTCCACAGAAATAAGGCTAGCGAAGAGATCCACGAAATATAGATGTAACTCTGTGAGATGAATTAACAGAACACTAAGCAGTTTTTCAGAAATCTTCTTTCCAGATTTCATCTGTGGATATTCCCTTTTTCAGCATGGCCCTCTATGGGCTTCCAAATAGCACTTTGTCAATTCCACAACAACTGTCTTAGTGAAAGGCTTCTTCAGGGAAAAGCTGTAACTCAGTGAGATGATTTCACAGGACACAAAGAAGATTCTCAGAAAGCTTCTTTCTCTTTGTTATCGCTGGACATTTCCTTTGGCATTATACTCCTCAAAGGGATCCGAAATATCTGTTCTCAGATTCCACAGAAATAAGGCTAGCAAAGAGATCCACGAAATACAGATGTATCTCTGTGAGATGAATTAACAGAACACTAAGCAGTTTCTCAGAAAGCTTCTTTCCAGATTTCATCTGAGGATATTTCCTTTTTCACCGTAGCCCTCTATGGCCTTCCAAATATCACTTTGCCAATTCCACAAGAACTGTCTTAGAGAAAGTCTTCTTGAGGGGAAAGCTGTAACTCTGTGAGATGATTTCACAGAACACAAAGAAGTTTCTCAGAAAGCTTCTTTCTCTTTGTTATCGGAGGATATTTTTTTTGGCCCTATACTCTTCAAAGGGATTCGAAATATCTGTTCTCATATTCCACAGATATAAGGCTAGCAATGAGATCCACGAAAGAGAGATGTAACTCTGTGAGGTGAATTAACGGAACACTAAGCAGTTTCTCAGAAAGCTTCTTTCCAGATTTCATCTGAGGATATTTCCTTTTTCACCACAGCCCTCTATGGGCTTCCAAATATCACTTTACAAATTCCACAAGAACTGTCTTAGCGAAAGGCTTCTAAAGGGGAAAGCTGTATCTCTGTGAGATGATTTCACAGAACACAAAGAAGTTTCTCAGGAAGCTTCTTTCTGTTTGTTATCGGAGGATATTTCCTTTGGCCCTATAGTCTTAAAAGGGATTCGAAATATCTGTTCTCAGATTCCACAGATAAGGCTAGCAAAGAGATCCACGAAACAGAGATGTAACTCTGTGAGATGAATTAACAGAACACTAAGCAGTTTTTCAGAAAGCTTCTTTCCAGATATCATCTGAGGATGTTTCCTTTTTCACCATAGCCCTCTATGGGCTTATAAACATCACTTTGCCAATTCCACAAGAACTGTCTTAGCGAAAGGCTTCTGGATGGGAAAGCTGTAACTCTGTGAGATGATTTCACAGAACACAAAGAAGTCTCTCAGAAAGCTTCTTTCTCTTTGTTATGGGAGGATATTTTCTTTGGCACTATAGTCTTCAAATGGATCCGAAATATCTGTTCTCAGATTCCACAGAAATAAGGCTAGCAAAGAGATCCACGAAATACAGATGTAACTCCGTGACATGAATTAACAGAACACTAAGCAGTTTCTCAGAGAGCTTCTTTCCAGGTTTCATCTGAGGATATTACGTTTTACACCATACCCTCTAAGGGCTTCCAAATATCACTTTGCTAATTCCACAAGAACTGTCTTAGCGAAAGGCTTCTTGAGGGCAAAGATGTAACTCTGTGAGAGGATTTCAAAGAACACAAAGACGCTTCTCAGAAAGCTTCTTTCTCTTTGTTATCGGAGGATATTTCCTTTGGCCCTATAGTATTCAAAGGGATCCGAAATATCTGTTCTCAGAATCCACAGAAAAAAGGCTAGCATGG
>NW_020262315.1:0-3012 GCF_003255815.1 Theropithecus gelada | reverse complement strand
ACAAGTGATCTCATTGTTCAGTTCCCACCTATGAGTGAGAACATGCGGTGTTTGGTTTTCTGTTCTTCTGATAGTTTGCTAAGAATGTTGGTTTCCAGCTGCATCCATGTCCCTACAAAGGACACAAACTCATCCTTTTTTATGGCTGCATAGTATTCCATGGTGTATATGTGCCACATTTTCTTAATCCAGTCTGTCACTGATGGACATTTGGGTTGATTCCAAGTCTTTGCTATTGTGAATAGTGCTGCAATAAACATACGTGTGCATGTGTCTTTATAGCAGCATAATTTATAATCCTTTGGGTTTATACCCAGTAATGGGATGGCTGGGTCATATGGTACATCTAGTTCTAGATCCTTGAGGAATCGCCATACTGTTTTCCATAATGGTTGAACTAGTTTACAATGCCACCAACAGTGTAAAAGTGTTCCTATTTCTCCACATCCTCTCCAGCACCTGTTGTTTCCTGACTTTTTAATGATCGCCATTCTAACTGGTGTGAGATGGTATCTCATTGTGGTTTTGATTTTCATTTCTCTGATGGCCAGTGATGATGAGCATTTTTTCATGTGTCTGTTGGCTGTATGAATGTCCTCTTTTGAGAACTGTCTGTTCATATCCTTTGCCCACTTTTTGATGGGGTTGTTTGTTTTTTTCTTGTAAATGTGTTTGAGTTCTTTGTAGGTTCTGGATATTAGCCTTTTGTCAGATGAGTAGATTGCAAAAATTTTCTCCCATTCTGTAGGTTGCCTGTTGACTCTGATGGTAGTTTCTTTTGCTGTGCAGAAGCTCTTTAGTTTAATTAGATCCCATTTGCCAATTTTGGCTTTTGCTGCCGTTGCTTTTGGTGTTTCAGACATGAAGTCTTTGCCCATGCCTATGTCCTGAATGGTACTACCTAGGTTTTCCTCTAGGGTTTTTATGGTATTAGGTCTAATATTTAAGTCTCTAATCCATCTTGAATTAATTTTGGTATAAGGAGTAAGGAAAGGATCCAGTTTCAGCTTTCTACTTATGGCTAGCCAATTTTCACAACACCATTTATTAAATAGGGAATCCTTTCCCCATTTCTCGTTTCTCTCAGGTTTGTCAAAGATCAGATGGCTGTAGATGTGTGGTATTATTTCTGAGGACTCCGTTCTGTTCCATTGGTCTATATCTCTGTTTTCGTACCAGTACCATGCTGTTTTGGTTCCTGTAGCCTTGTAGTATAGGTTTGAAGTCAGGTAGCGTGATGCCTCCAGCTTTGTTCTTTTGACTTAGGATTGTCTTGGAGATGCGGGCTCTTTTTTGGTTCCATATGAACTTTAAAGCAGTTTTTTCCAATTCTGTGAAGAAACTCATTGGTAGCTTGATGGGGATGGCATTGAATCTATAAATTACCTTGGGCAGTATGGCCATTTTCACGATATTGATTCTTCCTCTCCATGAGCATGGTATGTTCTTCCATTTGTTTGTGTCCTCTTTTATTTCACTGAGCAGTGGTTTGTAGTTCTCCTTGAAGAGGTCCTTTACATCCCTTGTCAGTTGGATTCCTAGGTATTTTATTCTCTTTGAAGCAATTGTGAATGGAAGTTCATTCCTGATTTGGCTCTCTGTTTGTCTGTTACTGGTGTATAAGAATGCTTGTGATTTTTGCACATTAATTTTGTATCCTGAGACTTTGCTGAAGTTGCTTATCAGCTTAAGGAGATTTTGGGCTTAGACAATGGGATTTTCTAAATATACAATCATGTCATCTGCAAAGAGGGACAATTTGACTTCTTCTTTTCCTAATTGAATACCCTTGATTTCTTTCTCTTGCCTGATTGCCCTAGCCAGAACTTCCAACACTATGTTGAACAGGAGTGGTGAGAGAGGGCATCCCTGTCTTGTGCCAGTTTTCAAAGGGAATTTTTCCAGTTTTTTCCCATTCAGTATGATATTGGCTGTGGGTTTGTCATAAATAGCTCTTATGATTTTGAGGTACGTTCCATCAATACCGAATTTATTGAGCGTTTTTAGCAGGAAGGGCTGTTGAATTTTGTCAAAAGCCTTTTCTGCATCTATTGAGATAATCATGTGGTTCTTGTCTTTGGTTCTGTTTATATGCTGGATTATGTTTATTGATTTGTGAATGTTGAACCAGCCTTGCATCCCAGGGATGAAGCCCACTTGATCATGGTGGATAAGCTTTTTGATGTGTTGCTGAATCCGGTTTGCCAGTATTTTATTGAGGATTTTTGCATCGATGTTCATCAGGGATATTGGTCTAAAATTCTCTTTTTTTGTTGTGTCTCTGCCAGGCTTTGGTATCAGGATGATGTTGGCCTCATCAAATGAGTTAGGGAGGATTCCCTCTTTTTCTATTGATTGGAATAGTTTCAGATGGAATGGTACCAGCTCCTCCTTGTACCTCTGGTAGAATTGGGCTGTGAATCCATCTGGTCCTGGACTTTTTTTGGTTGGTAGGCTATTAATTATTGCCTCAATTTCAGAGCCTGCTATTGGTCTATTCAGGGATTCAACTTCTTCCTGGATTAGTCTTGGAAGAGTGTAAGTGTCCAGGAAATTATCCATTTCTTCTAGATTTTCTAGTGTATTTGCGTAGAGGTGTTTATACTATTCTCTGATGGTAGTTTGTATTTCTGTGGGGTCGGTGGTGATATCCCCTTTATCATTTTTTATTGCGTCTATTTGATTCTTCTCTCTTTTCTTCTTTATTAGTCTTGCTAGCGGTCTGTCAATTTTGTTGATCTTTTCAAAAAACGAACTCCTGGATTCATTGATTTTTTGGAGGGTTTTTTGTGTTTCTATCTCCTTCAGTTCTGCTCTGATCTTAGTTATTTCTTGCCTTCCGCTAGCTTTTGAATGCGTTTGCTCTTGCTTCTCTAGTTTTTAAAATTATGATGTTAGAGTGTCAATTTTAGATCTTTCCTGCTTTCTCTTGTGGGCATTTAGTGCTATAAATTTCCCTCTACACACTGCTTTAAATGTGTCCCAGAGATTCTAGTATGTTGTATCTTTGTT
>NW_020262314.1:0-8966 GCF_003255815.1 Theropithecus gelada | reverse complement strand
AAGAAAAAAACAAACAACCCCATCAAAAAGTGGGCAAAGGATATGAATAGACATTTCTCAAAAGAAGACATTCATACAGCCAACAAACACATGAAAAAATGCTCATCATCACTGGCCATCAGAGAAATGCAAATCAAAACCACAATGAGATACCATCTCACACCAGTTAGAATGGCGATCATTCAAAAGTCAGGAAACAACAGGTGCTGGAGAGGATGTGGAGAAATAGGAACACTTTTGCACTGTTGGTGGGATTGTAAACTAGTTCAACCATTATGGAAAACAGTATGGCGATTCCTCAAGGATCTAGAACTAGATGTACCATATGACCCAGCCATCCCATTACTGGGGATATACCCAAAGGATTATAAATTATGCTGCTATAAAGACACATGCACACGTATGTTTATTGCAGCACTATTCACAATAGCAAAGACTTGGAATCAACCCAAATGTCCATCAGTGACAGATTGGATTAAGAAAATGTGGCACATATACACCATGGAATACTATGCAGCCATAAAAAAGGATGAGTTTGTGTCCTTTGTAGGGACATGGATGCAGCTGGAAACTATCATTCTTAGCAAACTATCACAAGAACAGAAAACCAAACACCGCATGTTCTCACTCATAGGTGGGAACTGAACAATGAGATCACTTGGACTCGGGAAGGGGAACATCACACACCGGGGCCTATCATGGGGCGGGGGGAGGGGGGAGGGATTGCATTGGGAGTTATACCTGATGTAAATTACGAGTTGATGGGTGCAGCAGACCAACATGGCACAAGTATACATATGTAACAAACCTGCACGTTATGCACATGTACCCTACAACTTAAAGTATAATAATAATATATAAATTAAAAAAATTAAAATAAAAAAATAAAATACTATATTGGTTCTGAGCAATTTTCATCTCTTTTATAACTTTTTAAACTGTCAGAAAAACTATTCTACTTATTCATATTATGACAGAGCTTGAAAATTTGATGCATTTTTATATGAATGACTCAATTAAGTAAGGAAAAAGCTGCAAAGAGAAAAGTCAAAGGAAAAATTACCAACTCAGGTTGATTAAGGATATCCAAAGAGGGAATTTTATCACAATGCCCTTTGAAATCTCATGATACCTAGAATTTGTTAGTAAATGGTGGATTAGACTAAATGGATTTGCATTCCATGGAATTTTATAGGCAAATATCACAGAGAAAATTGAGATTTTTATGTTTTTTTAATCAGAAAGAAAACTGTTTTAAAGAGAGAATTGAAGATGTACAGAGCCCATTACAGCCTTGGTCATTACTCTACCTCTCTTTAATAACACAACAAAATTACCATCTTGTTTTTAAAGTCACTTAAGGAGGATGATTTCATAGTTTTCCCCAATAAAGCTTTTCTAATACTTGCAGAATTTACTGCCTGGAAAATGCCTTTATGACTTTTTTTTAAACCTCCTACACTCCATTTCAGTTTGTTTCTTTTAACCTAGGGAACAACTGAGCAGGAGTGGCAGAAACATGTTGAAGACTGTTGTTAATTTTGCCTTTTTTTCACATTCCCTTTGATCCTGAACTATTGCAGTCCTCTGAAACTACCTCAGGTGCTGTGTTTGGTATTCAACCCAAACCTACCACTTTCTGAATTTCTTCATTTATTAGATGGCACTCAGGGATCTACTCTCCTAAATACAATATTTTCTGTTACAGGCCCCTGATTACTTTTAGTCTCCTTTGCATATTAAATATCTTTTAAAAAATGCTTCTCCTTTAGTGTGAGCACTGGGTTCATCACTTTTAAACCATTCTACTTGCTGCTAACCACACTCATGGAAGTGTGCACTTTCATTCATCTGAGTGATTTTTTAATCCATATTTTGTCATCTAACTGGCTGCCTACCATCTCCTCATTCTCACTCCTGAGTCATCTAAAAACTTAACAGTTATGTTTTCTTTCTCATATTTTAGGTAAATATAGTCTAATTTTCGAAAGTTCTAGATGTAGAATTGGTCCTTAAAATTTGACTTGTGACTCACACACAACGCAGGATGTCAGGGCTCCTAGACAATAGTATGTAAACACAGTGTTTGCTATCAGATACATGTACAGTGCAGAGAATGATTACACTGCTTCACCAGGTAAACTATACTCTCTGCCTTAGCTCCCTGTTTCACCCTTTTAGTAGTATTTATCAGAGTAATCCTCATCCAGTTTCATTATGTTCTCGTTAGTACTGTCTGTTATCTCCTTGCTGCCAAATCAAGAGTACAGGTTCTTTTTGTTTTATGATCCCTGTGGGCAAATGTCATTCTTGGCTGAACACATCAAGTGCCCATAAGGTTCTAATAGTCGAAATACTTAAAACACCTGCCATCCATCAAGGTTTATGATGTGGTTACCATAGCTACCAAAACCCCATGCATTCATGATCACATGGGATCCCTCCTGTAAAAAGAGAGAGAAAAACACAGAGAGAGCGAGAGAGAGATCTGCTAGGAAATTATTCACATGAATTTAGATCTAATTAAACAATTCAAATCTATCAAGAAATTACTTCAAAACATAAGCAAAGCACAACAACACACCCAGGGCAGTTAAGATGAGCTGAGGCTAAATCAAGGCCATACTTGCCTAAAATAGATGGACAGAAATGAGTCCATATCACTTATCCTTTCTACTGCATCGTGCCAGCAGTTGGCAAGGTATACAATTTTCAAGACTTCCTTGGAGATAGCCTTTGGAAAAACAGTACTGGAGTACATCACTTTTAATCAAAAGTTACTGTGGAAGCCTTTTTTACTTTCCACAAAGAAAGTTTGTTTTTAAATAGCAATACTAGAGTTGTTTTTTATACCAATCCTTTCATCCAAGAGTCACATAATGCTATATAAATGTATTAATCCTCACAACCTTCCTGTAAAGCACAGAGATAGCAGACTCCCCAGATGTGCATATTGAATTTTTAAAAAGCAGTTTAGTTGAATCAATAGTCTATTCAGAAAGGAAGGTTAAAAAGGCAGGCCTTGCACTGTGTCTTAATAATCAAAAGTCCACTAGGAATTTATTAGACTGTGATAAAAAGAAAAGAAAGAAAAAAAACCCTAAAGCTTTTATACATTGCCTATTTGGCTTATATTACATGCTATCTCCTATACTTTCCATGACATTGGAAGATAAAAGGTAATTTAATATTACTAACTTCAGCATGTTGCTGTGTGAGTTTACAAATAGAAACTGAACATTATCCAACCTTAAAATAATTCTCCTATAGGAAAACTGCAAGGAATCTGTGATTTCACTGTTATTGTTTTAAAAACAAAAAATCATAAAAATTTATGTTGGACTATTAGAAACATCAGGAAATATTCTGATATGTATTTGGGCAATATGTATCCGGAATCTTTAAAATGTTTATGCTGTTTATCCCTGTAATTTCACTTCTGAGGATTATTCTTATTTCAGGAAAGAATGCAAAATTCAAATAAAGATTTATGATATGTTTTATAGCATTAGGTATAAACAGTAAATTGGAAATATTTAAAATACTAAACAAAAAGATTAAGTATTATCAGTCCGACCCTTTATTCATTTATGACTTACTGCATATCAACTATGTTCCAGGCACAAAAGATACAAAAATAAGTAAGTCATATTTTTATAAATGATTCCTGCTTTATAGTGGGTTATAGTCTAATGCAGAAAAAAATACATGTAACTGCATATGAGGGTAAGTACCCTGAGAAGGGATGTGTATGGTACAGTAGAGTCACAAGGGAAAGAGTGTTCAACTCTACAATGGGGAGATGAAAGTCAGGAAAGTTTTTATAAGCTTAACTTTTCATTTAAGTTGTACAATTTGAGCACTGTTAGGCAAACAGATTGAAGATCACTACCATCAGTGAATAAGAGGAGCAGAGTAGTGGGAGTCAGTACTCAAGGTAACAATATCATAGGAGTGAATTGAGGTAGCAGCTTTGGAAAGGAGAGGAGGCAGCCATGGGTGGTACAAGAGAGGTTGTCTTTCAGGACTTTTTGACATGCTAACAGAGATGAAGGAGTTAGGATGAAGCCGTGGAGGTTTCTCAAAATTCTGATTTTGGAAAGAGGAGAATGAAAGAGGGAATCCAGTAGAAGCAAAGCAGAGAGAAGAAAGAATAGTGGCATTTAGACATAGAGTTGGAACTGTCTGAGGAGCATCTAAGGGATCATAGCCAATAGAGAGTTGGGTCTGAAGGGTGTACTTCTGAGTGATGGACACACGGGTTGTGGCAGCAGTCACTGGAGAGGATGAGAGTGCAAAGATTGAAAAGAGGAGCAAGGACTGAGTCCTAGAAGACATCAGCACACTGAGCAGTAGGCAGAGAAAATGTAGCCCTCCAAAAACTGGTTACACAAAAATGTCAAAGTAAAACTGCAAAGAGGCCAGTGGATTGAGTGCCCCAGCTGTCATTGGCACCGATTTCCAGAGCTCATTGTGCTACAGGTTGTTGGAGGCAGAAGTCTAAATAGGATGGTTTCAAAAGTGAAAGACTGACCTCTTTCAAGAAGGAGGAGAAAGAGCAAGAATTAGAATGAGACATATGGTTAGAAAATATGTTTATAATGAGAGAAACTCCTACATACTTTCAGATGATAGAGACTGAAGTGATTGAGAGGAAAAGATTAAGGTTATAAAAGAGAAAAGGGGATAAATACTAAAACGAAGCAGCAGCCTTTCCTAAGCTTTTGACAAATGATATACTTTTGTGGGGAAAAATAATCTACATGACATTTTAGAGTGTTTGTTTGTTTGTTCGTTTGTTTGTGATGGAGTCTCGCTCTGTCGCTCAGGCAGGAGTGCAGTGGCGCGATCTCGGCTCACTGCCCTCCACCTCCCGGTTTCAAGTGATTCTCCTGCCTCAGCCTCCCGAGTAGGTGTAACTACAGGTGCCCACAACCACACCTGGCTATTTTGTGTGTGTGTGTGTATTTTTAGTAAAGATGGGGTTTCAGCGTGTTACACAGGATGGTCTCTATCTCCTTACCTGGTGATCTGCCTGCCTCAGCCTCCCAAAGTGCTGGGATTACAGGTGTGAGTCACCATATCTGGCCCATTTTAGAGGTTTTAGTAAGACAATAAGGTACTTAACATAAGTAAAAAGAGAGAAGGATATACAATTGAATGTATATTAGTATGTCAGCTTTGTAAAACAAAACTATTTACTAAAGGAAAGATTGAAGGGAAATATATAAAATGGCTAATGATGGGTAATTTTGAGGAAAGCAATTTTTATCTAACACTTTTCCATTTTGTTTAAATTTCCAAAATAAGCAGGAATTAATTCTGTAAAAATGGGTACAAAAATACAGTTAGATAGAAGAAATACTAATAAATACTATCTAACTGACCTCTGTAAGTGTAAAAAGGTTCTTTTAAATGCCTAAAAGAAAGATGTTGCATCGTCACAAGTGATGATACTTAAAACTACCTTGGAAATGTTTACCTTTTATTCAGGGTGATATTATACAATGTGAATGAAAAACTCCACACTCTGGAAAATAATAATAAGAACTTCTATTGTTGGAAAAGACAAATTTGGACAGTGTAACATTTACAAATAAAAATGCTATTAACTATAAACTTTAGCTGAAATAAAATGTAATACTCATGAATAAAATAAATTTAAAAACTATACTGGATTGGGGCATTTTTTCCAGAGACTTTAAAAAAATCTACCAATACATTCATACAGTTGACATTTGGCAAACCAAGAGAATTAGAAATCATTGATCCAGCTATATCATTACATATTGATCAGCATGTCCTATACCAGAGGTTTCTTTAAAGAAAGAAAGAAAGAAAGAAAGAAAAGAAAAGAATTCTTTGACAGAAACATAGCCAAGCCAAATAGTCATTTCCCAAAAGACTTTCCTGTTGAGCCTATAAATAGAAAAAGCATCCCCAACAAAATGTATCAGAAACAAGGCTTCTTTATGTGTGATAGAGCCAATTGCAGCTCTATTGCACTACTGAGTTATAAAAATATATTTCATTTTTATTATTTAGCTCTGCAGCACAATGGGAACTTGAAACTACAATCAGCATCATTTAATTTTTCTTGAGAATATTTAAAACTGGAATAAGAAAAGCACATTCAACTTAATATTTCAACATTTGCTTCGACTGTTTTCATTTTTCCTTTAGGGAAGAAAAGTCATATATTTGAATAATTGCAGCAATATCTCTAAAAGTGAAATCATTGAAACAAAGCTGTTTATCATTCTGTTCAATGATTTAAGTTATGAAGCTCTCTTGATATATAGAGGCATGTCTTTTTCTATTAAGTGCTGGACTTGCATGTGTGTTCCTAATCAATTTGACCATGTATTAGATCCTAAGTGGGAAAAATTTTAAAGAAATATACATATGTTTACTGTATGACTGCTGCAGGTAAAAGAACAGCTGAGGTTGAAACTGAATTAATTAGAATAGATTTGGTTTAAACATAAAGCAAGACTACAGAACATTTGTTTACAACCAGACTATTTAAATTTATCTTAGTACTTACAGAAATCCTCCACAAAAAAAAAAAAAATGCCCTGACCTATTGCATTTTAATAAATATTACAGTACAAATTTATTAAGAATTTCAATTCCACGGTGGAGAAGTTCCAAGCTTCTTCAGATTGACATTGAAAAATATAAGAAAATCCTCCTCTTGGGACTTAGACAGGATTTCAACTCACAGTGGAAAAGCCTATAAATAAATGAATAATAAAGTCTGTTGTTGAATCCAGTACCCCATGTTATACTGCTTAATATACAAAGTGGTTTCTCTATGCAATCAATAAGAAACATAAATCTTTTCAAATTGAGTGCCAGAAGTTTGCCCACATCCAAGAAATAAAAAGAAATGTATATCTTAATAACTAAATTGACTTTTATTCTCCAAAAAAAATAGTAGGTTTGTAATATATAGAAAATAATTCTAGGGGGGCGGAGCAAGATGGCCGAATAGGAGCAGCTCCAGTCTTCAACTCCCAGCGCCAGCGACACAGAAGACCGGTGATTTCGGCATTTTCAACTGAGGTACNGCAAACAGGGTCTGGAGTGGACCTCAAGCAATCTCCAACAGACCTACAGCTGAGGGTCCTGACTGTTAGAAGGAAAACTATCAAACAGGAAGGACACCTACACCAAAACCCCATCAGTACATCACCATCATCAAAGACCAGAGGCAGATAAAACCACAAAGATGGGGAAAAAGCAGGGCAGAAAAGCTGGAAATTCAAAAAACAAGAGCGCATCTCCCCCGGCAAAGGAGCGCAGCTCATCGCCAGCAACGGATCAAAGCTGGACGGAGAATGACTTTGACGAGATGAGAGAAGAAGGCTTCAGTCCATCAAATTTCTCAGAGCTAAAGGAGGAATTACGTACCCAGCGCAAAGAAACTAAAAATCTTGAAAAAAAAGTGGAAGAATTGACGGCTAGACTAATTAATGCAGAGAAGGTCATAAACGAAATGAAAGAGATGAAAACCATGACACGAGAAATACGTGACAAATGCACAAGCTTCAGTAACCGACTCGATCAACTGGAAGAAAGAGTATCAGCAATTGAGGATCAAATGAATGAAATGAAGCGAGAAGAGAAACCAAAAGAAAAAAGAAGAAAAAGAAATGAACAAAGCCTGCAAGAAGTATGGGATTATGTAAAAAGACCAAATCTACGTCTGATTGGGGTGCCTGAAAGTGAGGGGGAAAATGGAACCACGTTGGAAAACACTCTTCAGGATATCATCCAGGAGAACTTTCCCAACCTAGTAGGGCAGGCCAACATTCAAATCCAGGAAATACAGAGAACGCCACAAAGATACTCCTCGAGAAGAGCAACTCCAAGACACATAATTGCCAGATTCACCAAAGTTGAAATGAAGGAAAAAATCTTAAGGGCAGCCAGAGAGAAAGGTCGGGTTACCCACAAAGGGAAGCCCATCAGACTCACAGCAGATCTCTCGGCAGAAACTCTCCAAGCCAGAAGAGAGTGGGGGCCAATATTCAACATTCTTAAAGAAAAGAATTTTAAACCCAGAATTTCATATCCAGCCAAACTAAGTTTCATAAGTGAAGGAGAAATAAAATCCTTTACAGATAAGCAAATGCTTAGAGATTTTGTCACCACTAGGCCTGCCTTACAAGAGACCCTGAAGGAAGCACTCAACATGGAAAGGAACAACCGGTACCAGCCATCTCAAAAACATGCCAAAATGTAAAGACCATCGAGGCTAGGAAGAAACTGCATCAACTAATGAGCAAAATAACCAGTTAATATCATAATGGCAGGATCAAGTTCACACATAACAATCTTAACCTTAAATGTAAATGGACTAAATGCTCCAATGAAAAGACACAGACTGGCAAACTGGATAAAGAGTCAAGACCCATCAGTCTGCTGTATTCAGGAGACCCATCTCACACGCAGAGACATACATAGGCTCAAAATAAAGGGATGGAGGAAGATTTACCAAGCAAATGGAGAACAAAAAAAAGCGGGGGTTGCAATACTAGTCTCTGATAAAACAGACTTTAAACCATCAAAGATCAAAAGAGACAAAGAAGGCCATTACATAATGGTAAAGGGATCAATTCAACAGGAAGAGCTAACTATCCTAAATATATATGCACCCAATACAGGAGCACCCAGATTCATAAAGCAGGTCCTTAGAGACTTACAAAGAGACTTAGACTCCCATACAATAATAATGGGAGACTTCAACACTCCATTGTCAACATTAGACAGATCAACGAGACAGAAAGTTAACAAGGATATCCAGGAATTGAACTCATCTCTGCAGCAAGCAGACCTAATAGACATCTATAGAACTCTCCACCCCAAATCAACAGAATATACATTCTTCTCAGCACCACATCGTACTTATTCCAAAATTGACCACGTAATTGGAAGTAAAGCACTCCTCAGCAAATGTA
>NW_020262313.1:0-3013 GCF_003255815.1 Theropithecus gelada | reverse complement strand
TGAGAGGCAGGGGAATGGAGACCCCCACAGCCAGCAGCAGTGGCCCTCATCACAGCCCTCTGGGAGATATGAAAGGAGGTCAGACGGTGGACAGTAGTCTTGCCTTCGTGCTATAGAACACGTTGTTAACACCAAAAAAGCTGATCTCTTCTAGGGGAATGGTGAAAGCTGATGCTAGCACTTGTGCTTTTTGTTTGTTTGTTTGAGATTGAGTCTTGCTCTTGTTGCCCAGACTGGAGTGCAATGCATGATCTCGGCTCACTGCAACCTCTGCCTCCTGGGTTCAAGCGATTCTCCTGCATCAGCCTCCTGAGTAGCTGGGATTACAGGTGCCCGCCACCATGCCTGACTAATTTTTTATTTTTAGTAGAGATAGGATTTCACCATGTTGGCCAGGCTGGTCTCCAACTCCTGACCTCGGCCAAAGTGTTGGGATTACAGTCGTGAGCCATTGTGCCCAGCCTGTGATTTAATTTAATTTAATAATTGCACAGCTTCAAAATGACAGCTAAGTAGCTGACATAAAAATGAAAATTCTGTGTACTTTGATGTTAGCAGGCTTAATATACAAACCAGAATATGATGAAATTTTTCTTAATCAAACTGAATAATTTTTACATAGGCAGGCCATTGGCAGGCCATTCAGCATCTGGCTTATGTTTGGGCCAGGCTGGGTGCTTCATAAAAGTCTGGGGGGGAAACACAGAGGCCAATTCTCCATAAGCATTAGACTCCGAAATACCTTGCTTCCCAGTGAAAAGTTTAAATTGACTTTCCCATCACCTTCATCAAACTGAGGTTGGTCAACACTTATCACCACTGCCACTGGACACTTTGACTTCCAATTTTGCTACCTGCTCTACAAAGATACCCCCTTCCTTCCTTTCCCGCATTCTCCCTACAACCTCATCTTCTTTTGAGTTCATCCACTCTCTCTCATCATGGTCCATCTCTGCTTCCCAAAACCTTATATAGTACAGAAATTGACCAATCAAGATTACAGTGTCGAAGAGCATCCATTTACTGAATAAGGCAGCTGGCTCCTGGGGGCAGAAAAATGATTAGACACAGAGATAAAAATCATAATCCCTACTCTCCTGGATTCACTGTCCAATGGGGAGACAGACACGCAAGCAAATGCAACTTGATAACTACAACAGTCAAGTGAATTATATAATCCCGACTGGAGAAAGAGAGCAAATGTTATCATAAGACAGTGTGTCCAGTACTTACTCTCTAACAGATTTCCTGATGAACGTCTAGGCTTGCCAACTTGTTGCATAAGAAAATTGGAACGTGGGGGAGGGGAAGTACGTATGCTTCTTGGTATTTCAATCCATAAATGCATAAATAATGTAACTATTAATGATATCATCATGTTGATTCAATAAGTTTGAAACCAAAATTGAGAGTCATCTTTAGAAGAAACTGTGTATGTGTCTATGTGTGTACACATGTAGATATACACATATTGCTTTCTGAAATTTTCAATGACTTTGTGCTTCTTCTGAAGCAATTCAAGTTTAGAATTTGAGACCCATGGGTCAAAATATCTTCCTGAGTGTACTGAAGAACATTTAGATTAATTTCAGACATGTATTTTGGTTTACATAGTGTTTTTTATCCATACTAACTTATTTACCGTGTTTAAAATAAATTGAGAATAACAGCAGCAACCCTGAATTGAGTGGAAGTCCTGAGAAGGGCATTGCCCAACCAGTGCATGTGCATGTTTACACTAATCTCCTGTCTGAACCTTGGAAGTGGCTCAATGAGCTAGCAGATGATCTCTTTGGCTGTATTACAAATGATACTTTATTTGTTTCATTCATTCATTCATTCATTCACTCATTCATTTTGAGACAGGGTCTCACTCTGTCACCCAGGCTGGAGTATGGTGACACAATTTTGGCTCCCTGCAGCCTTCAACTCCCAGGCTCAAGCAATCCTCCTGCCTCAGCCTCCTGAGTAGCTGGGACTACAGGTGCACACCACCATGCCCAACTAATCTTTAAAACTTTTTTTGTAGAGACTGGGTCTTATTATGTTGTCCAGGCTGGTCTCAAACTCTTGGACTCAAGCGATCCTCCTTCCTTGGCCTCTCAAACTGCTGGAATTACAGGTTTGAGCTACTACATGTGGCCAGAAATGACATTTTAAAACCAACTATTACCTATGCAGAAATATGATGCTCTCCGGTTGTTTTATTTAAAAATGGGAACGCCTTAGGTTTATTGGCTCATTTTGTTTTATCAAAGAGCTTAAATGCAGTTGTGAATATTTCTGTTTACCCTCATAATAGCCTGAAAATTTACAATGAATATAATTATTGCCATTTTCACAAGTAGAATTAGAATAAGATAAAACAGTGGAATACAGGTGTAGCTAAGAGTAGCAGAGGTAAGTCATCTATAGAATATTAAAATTTCTTCCATGTGCATTGTTAGAAATCTATAAAACCAAAATTTTTTCATGCCTGTAATCCCAGCACTTTGGGAGGCCAAGGCGGGCAGCTTACCTAAGGTCAGGAGTTCGAGACTAGCCTGGCCAACATGGTGAAACCCCGTCTCTACTAAAAGTACAAAAATTAGCCGGGTGTGCTGGTGGGCGCCTGTAATCCCAGCTACTCAGGAGGCTGAGGCAGGAGAATTGCTTGAACCGGGAAGTGGAGATTGCAGTGAGATGAGATTTCACCACTGCACTCCAGCCTGGGTGACAAGAGTGAGGCCTCATTTCAAAACAGCAACAACAACAACAACAAACAACAAACAACAAGAACAACAACAAAAAAACCCCAACATTTTCTAATACAAGCAAACTCACTAAGCTTTATGAGGCTCCCATTCCTGCAAGTATTATCCTTTCCATGTACCCCAACATTAATGACAGCAACCGATACTAGCCATGTGACATACAATCCCAGCACATTGTTGGGCTCTGATGTTTTCTAGGAATTTTTTCTTTACAGCTGTATTGAAATGAAGCTGTATTCCCTCAAGACCTGGTTTTTATA
>NW_020262312.1:0-3013 GCF_003255815.1 Theropithecus gelada | reverse complement strand
TGAGAGGCAGGGGAATGGAGACCCCCACAGCCAGCAGCAGTGGCCCTCATCACAGCCCTCTGGGAGATATGAAAGGAGGTCAGACGGTGGACAGTAGTCTTGCCTTCGTGCTATAGAACACGTTGTTAACACCAAAAAAGCTGATCTCTTCTAGGGGAATGGTGAAAGCTGATGCTAGCACTTGTGCTTTTTGTTTGTTTGTTTGAGATTGAGTCTTGCTCTTGTTGCCCAGACTGGAGTGCAATGCATGATCTCGGCTCACTGCAACCTCTGCCTCCTGGGTTCAAGCGATTCTCCTGCATCAGCCTCCTGAGTAGCTGGGATTACAGGTGCCCGCCACCATGCCTGACTAATTTTTTATTTTTAGTAGAGATAGGATTTCACCATGTTGGCCAGGCTGGTCTCCAACTCCTGACCTCGGCCAAAGTGTTGGGATTACAGTCGTGAGCCATTGTGCCCAGCCTGTGATTTAATTTAATTTAATAATTGCACAGCTTCAAAATGACAGCTAAGTAGCTGACATAAAAATGAAAATTCTGTGTACTTTGATGTTAGCAGGCTTAATATACAAACCAGAATATGATGAAATTTTTCTTAATCAAACTGAATAATTTTTACATAGGCAGGCCATTGGCAGGCCATTCAGCATCTGGCTTATGTTTGGGCCAGGCTGGGTGCTTCATAAAAGTCTGGGGGGGAAACACAGAGGCCAATTCTCCATAAGCATTAGACTCCGAAATACCTTGCTTCCCAGTGAAAAGTTTAAATTGACTTTCCCATCACCTTCATCAAACTGAGGTTGGTCAACACTTATCACCACTGCCACTGGACACTTTGACTTCCAATTTTGCTACCTGCTCTACAAAGATACCCCCTTCCTTCCTTTCCCGCATTCTCCCTACAACCTCATCTTCTTTTGAGTTCATCCACTCTCTCTCATCATGGTCCATCTCTGCTTCCCAAAACCTTATATAGTACAGAAATTGACCAATCAAGATTACAGTGTCGAAGAGCATCCATTTACTGAATAAGGCAGCTGGCTCCTGGGGGCAGAAAAATGATTAGACACAGAGATAAAAATCATAATCCCTACTCTCCTGGATTCACTGTCCAATGGGGAGACAGACACGCAAGCAAATGCAACTTGATAACTACAACAGTCAAGTGAATTATATAATCCCGACTGGAGAAAGAGAGCAAATGTTATCATAAGACAGTGTGTCCAGTACTTACTCTCTAACAGATTTCCTGATGAACGTCTAGGCTTGCCAACTTGTTGCATAAGAAAATTGGAACGTGGGGGAGGGGAAGTACGTATGCTTCTTGGTATTTCAATCCATAAATGCATAAATAATGTAACTATTAATGATATCATCATGTTGATTCAATAAGTTTGAAACCAAAATTGAGAGTCATCTTTAGAAGAAACTGTGTATGTGTCTATGTGTGTACACATGTAGATATACACATATTGCTTTCTGAAATTTTCAATGACTTTGTGCTTCTTCTGAAGCAATTCAAGTTTAGAATTTGAGACCCATGGGTCAAAATATCTTCCTGAGTGTACTGAAGAACATTTAGATTAATTTCAGACATGTATTTTGGTTTACATAGTGTTTTTTATCCATACTAACTTATTTACCGTGTTTAAAATAAATTGAGAATAACAGCAGCAACCCTGAATTGAGTGGAAGTCCTGAGAAGGGCATTGCCCAACCAGTGCATGTGCATGTTTACACTAATCTCCTGTCTGAACCTTGGAAGTGGCTCAATGAGCTAGCAGATGATCTCTTTGGCTGTATTACAAATGATACTTTATTTGTTTCATTCATTCATTCATTCATTCACTCATTCATTTTGAGACAGGGTCTCACTCTGTCACCCAGGCTGGAGTATGGTGACACAATTTTGGCTCCCTGCAGCCTTCAACTCCCAGGCTCAAGCAATCCTCCTGCCTCAGCCTCCTGAGTAGCTGGGACTACAGGTGCACACCACCATGCCCAACTAATCTTTAAAACTTTTTTTGTAGAGACTGGGTCTTATTATGTTGTCCAGGCTGGTCTCAAACTCTTGGACTCAAGCGATCCTCCTTCCTTGGCCTCTCAAACTGCTGGAATTACAGGTTTGAGCTACTACATGTGGCCAGAAATGACATTTTAAAACCAACTATTACCTATGCAGAAATATGATGCT
Source organism: Theropithecus gelada (assembly GCF_003255815.1). NCBI lineage: Eukaryota > Metazoa > Chordata > Mammalia > Primates > Cercopithecidae > Theropithecus > Theropithecus gelada. The sequence goes on along the minus strand of NW_020262312.1, from coordinate 820 downwards.
CTCCGGTTGTTTTATTTAAAAATGGGAACGCCTTAGGTTTATTGGCTCATTTTGTTTTATCAAAGAGCTTAAATGCAGTTGTGAATATTTCTGTTTACCCTCATAATAGCCTGAAAATTTACAATGAATATAATTATTGCCATTTTCACAAGTAGAATTAGAATAAGATAAAACAGTGGAATACAGGTGTAGCTAAGAGTAGCAGAGGTAAGTCATCTATAGAATATTAAAATTTCTTCCATGTGCATTGTTAGAAATCTATAAAACCAAAATTTTTTCATGCCTGTAATCCCAGCACTTTGGGAGGCCAAGGCGGGCAGCTTACCTAAGGTCAGGAGTTCGAGACTAGCCTGGCCAACATGGTGAAACCCCGTCTCTACTAAAAGTACAAAAATTAGCCGGGTGTGCTGGTGGGCGCCTGTAATCCCAGCTACTCAGGAGGCTGAGGCAGGAGAATTGCTTGAACCGGGAAGTGGAGATTGCAGTGAGATGAGATTTCACCACTGCACTCCAGCCTGGGTGACAAGAGTGAGGCCTCGTTTCAAAACAGCAACAACAACAACAACAAACAACAAACAACAAGAACAACAACAAAAAAACCCCAACATTTTCTAATACAAGCAAACTCACTAAGCTTTATGAGGCTCCCATTCCTGCAAGTATTATCCTTTCCATGTACCCCAACATTAATGACAGCAACCGATACTAGCCATGTGACATACAATCCCAGCACATTGTTGGGCTCTGATGTTTTCTAGGAATTTTTTCTTTACAGCTGTATTGAAATGAAGCTGTATTCCCTCAAGACCTGGTTTTTATA
>NW_020262311.1:0-3014 GCF_003255815.1 Theropithecus gelada | reverse complement strand
TATTGGGGTGGGAGTTACCCGATTTTCCAGGTGTTGTGTGTCTCAGTTCCCCTGGCTAGGAAAAGGGATTCCCTTCCCCCTCGCGCTTCCCAGGTGAGGCGATGCCTCGCCCTGCTTCAGCTCTCGCTGGTCGGGCTGCCTCAGCTGAGCAGCACCGATTGTCCGGCACTCCCCAGTGAGATGAACCCAGTACCTCAGTTGAAAATGCAGAAATCACCGGTCTTCTGTGTCGCTGGCGCTGGGAGTTGGAGACTGGAGCTGTTCCTATTCGGCCATCTTGCTCCGCCCCTACATGGTACTTTTCTTTGAGCAGTTTGATAACACTCTTCATTTAATACGCAATAGGATATTTGCGAGCAAATTTATGTCTATGGTGAAAAAAGAAATATCTTCAGTTAAAAACTAGGAACAAGCATTCTGATAAACTCCTTTTTGATGCGTGTATTCATCTTACAGTTGTACCCTGTTCTTCTCAATGAGTAGTTTGCTAACACTGTTTTCATGGAGTATTCAATGGGATATTTTGGAGTTCTTTGAAGCTTATGGTTACAAAGAAAATATCCTAAGATAAAAACTAGAAAGAAGTGTTCTGAGAAACTGCTTTGTGATGTGTTAATTCATCTCACAGAGTTACACAATTGTTTTCATGGATCAGTTTGGTAGCACTGTTTTTGGGGAATCTGAGAAGGGATATTTTGGACCTCATTGAAGTCTATGATGACAAAGAAGATATCCTCAGATGAAAACTAGAAAGAAGCTTTCTGAGAAAGTTATTTGTGATGTTTGTATTCATGTTACAGATTTACACCTTTCTATTCATGGAGCCTTTTGCTAACACTGTTTTCTTTGAATCTACAACGGGATATTTGGGAGTGCATTTAGGCCTATAGTTAAAAAGGAAATATAATCATACAGAAACCAGAAAGGAGCTTTCTGAGAAACTGCTTTGTGATTTGTGAATTTATCCCACAGAGTTACCTGATTCTTTTCATGGAGCAGTATAGCACTGTTTCTGGGGAAACTGAGAAGGGATATTTTGGATCGCATTGAAGCCTGAAGTGACAACGGAAATATTCTCAGATAAAAACTAGAAAGAAGCTTTCTGAGGAAGTTCTTTGTGATGTGTGAATTCATCTCAGAAAGTTAAACCTTTCTTTTCATGGAGCAGTTTACTAACCCTGTTTTCGTGGAAGCAGCAAAAGGATATTTGGGAGTGCATTGAAACCTATGGTGTAAAATGAAATATACTCAGATAAAAATTAGAAAGAAGTTTTCTGAGAAACTGCTTTGTGATGTGGGAATTCATCTTAGAGTTTCACTGCAGTTTTCCTTGAGCAGTTTGATAACACTTTTTTTTGTGTAATCTGCAATAGGATATTTGGGAGTACATTGAAGCCTCTGGAGACAAAGGAAATATCCTCAGATACAGACCAAAATGAATCATTCTGTGAAACTGCTTTGTATGTGTGAATTCATCTCACAATGTTACACCATTCTTTTCATTGGGAAGTTTGAAAAGACTTTTTCCTTTTCCATGGAATCTGCAATGTGATATTTGGAAGTACATATAGGAATATGTTGAAAATGACATATCCTCAGATAAAACCAAGTAAGAAGACTTCTGAGAAACAGCAATGTGATGTTTGAAATCATTTCACAGAGTTACACCATGCTTTTCATGGATCAGTATGGTAGCACTGTTTTGGGGGAATCTGCAATAGGATATTTTGGAGTACATGAAGCCAATGGTGATTAAGGAAATATCCTCAGGGATAACTAGAAAAAAGCTTTCTGAGACGCTACTTTGTGATTTGTGAATTCATCTCACAGAGTTACACCATTGTTACTCTTTGTGATGTGTGAATTCCTCTCTCAGAGTTACACCATTATTTCCATTGAGAAGTTTGCTAACACTTTTTTCACGGAATCTGCAATGGGACATTCAAGAGTTCATTGAGCAATATTTTCAAAAAGGAAATATACTCAGACAAAAACTAGAAAGAACCTTGCTGAGAAACAGCTTTGTGATGTGTGAATTAATCTCACAGTGCTACACCATTCTTTTCATGAGGCAGTTTGGTAGCACTGTTTTTGGGGATCTATGAAGGGATATTTGGATCACATTGAAGCCTATGTTGACAAAGGAAATAACCTCAGATAAAAACTAGAAAAAAGTTTTTGAGAAACTTCTTTGTGATTTGTGTATTCATCTAACAGAGTAACACTTTTCTGTTAACGGAGCAGTTTGCTCACACTCTTTTTGTGGAATCTGCAAAGGTATGTTTGTGAGCACATTGAGGCCTATGGTGAAAAAAGAAATATCCTCAGTTAAAAACAGAAAAATACTTTCTGAGAAAATGCTTTGTAATGTGTTAATTCATCTCACAGAGTTACAAGATTATTTTCATGGAACAGTTTTGTTGTCCTGTTTTGGGGAATATGAAAAGGGATATTTTCGATCCCTTTGATGCCTATGGTGATAAAGGAAATATCCTCAGAAAAAAACTAGAAGGAAGCTTTCTGAGAAAGCTCTTTATGATGTTTGAATTTTTCTCGCAGATTTACACTTTTCTATTCATGGAGCAGTTTGCTAACACTGTTTTTGTTGAATATACGAAGGGATGTTTGGAAGTGCATTGAGGCCTATAGTGAAAAATGAATTATCCTCAAGTGAAAATGAGAAGGAAGCTTTCTGAGGAACTGCTTTGTGACGTGTGAATTCATCTTACTGATTTACACCATTCTTTTCAATGAGCAGGTTGATAAAACTATTTTTGTGGAATTTGCAATAGGATATTTGGGAGTGCATTGAAGATTATAGTGACAAAGGAAATATCCTCAGACGAAAACCAAAAGGAAGCTTTCTGAAAGCTGTGTTAGCAAACTGATCATTGAACAGAAAGGTGTAACTCTGTGGAGTGTTAGCAGTTTGCTAACACTCTTTTCATGTAATATGCAAAGGGATAGTTCAGAGTGCTTTGAAGCTTATGGTGATAAAGGAAATTTCCACAGAC
>NW_020262310.1:0-3015 GCF_003255815.1 Theropithecus gelada | reverse complement strand
TTTTTTTGAGACGGAGTCTCACTGTGTCTCCCAGGCTGGAGTGCAGTGGCGCGATCTCGGCTCACTGCAAGCTCCGCCCCCCGGGTTCACGCCATTCTCCCGCCTCAGCCTCCCAAGTAGCTGGGACTACAGGCGCCCGCTACCGTGCCCGGCTAGTTTTTTGTATTTTTAGTAGAGACGGGGTTTCACCATGTTAGCCAGGATAGTCTCGATCTCCTGACCTTGTGATCCACCCGCCTCGGCCTCCCAAAGTGCTGGGATTATAGGCTTGAGCCACCGCGCCCGGCCAATATTCAACATTCTTAAAGAAAAGAATTTTAAACCCAGAATTTCATATCCAGCCAAACTAAGTTTCATAAGTGAAGGAGAAATAAAATCCTTTACAGATAAGCAAATGCTTAGAGATTTTGTCACCACCAGGCCTGCCTTAAAAGAGACCCTGAAGGAAGCACTAAACATGGAAAGGAACCGGTACCAGCCATTGCAAAAGCATGCCAAAATGTAAAGACCATCGAGGCTAGGAAGAAACTGCATCAACTAACGAGCAAAATAACCAGTTAATATCATAATGGCAGGATCAAGTTCACACATAACAATATTAACCTTAAAGGTAAATGGACTAAAGGCTGCAATTAAAAGACACAGACTGGCAAACTGGATAAAGAGTCAAGACCCATCAGTTTGCTGTATTTAGGAGACCCATCTCACATGCAGAGACATATATAGGCTCAAAATAAAGGAATGGAGGCAGATCTACTAAGCAAATGGAGAACAAAAAAAAGCAGAGGTTTCAATACTGGTCTCTGATAAAATAGACTTTAAACCATCAAAGATCAAAAGAGACAAAGAAGGCCATTACATAATGGTAAAGTGATCAATTCAACAGGAAGAGCTAACTATCCTAAATACATATGCACCCAATACAGGAGTACCCAGATTCATAAAGCAAGTCCTTAGAGACTTAGAAAGAGACTTAGACCCCCATACAATAATAATGGGAGACTTCAACACCCCACTGTCAACATTAGACAGATCAACGAGACAGAAAGTTAAGAAGGATATCCAGGAATTGAACTCATCTCTGCAGCAAGCAGACCTAATAGACATCTACAGAACTCTCCACCCCATCTCAACAGAATATACATTCTACTCAGCACCACATTGCACTTATTACAAAATTGACCACATAATTGGAAGTAAAGCACTCCTCAGCAAATGTACAAGAACAGAAATTATAACAAACTGTCTCTCAGACCACAGTACAATCAACCTAGAACTCAGGATTAAGAAACTCACTCAAAACCGCTCAACTACATGGAAACTGAATAACCTGCTCCTGAATGACTACTGGGTACATAACGAAATGAAGGCAGAAACAAAGATGTTTTTGAAACCAATGAGAACAAAGATACAACATACCAGAATCTCTGGGACACATTTAAAGCAGTGTGTAGAGGGAAATTTATAACACTAAATGCCCACAAGAGAAAACTGGAAAGATCTAAAATTGACACTCTAACATCACAATTAAAAGAACTAGAGAAGCAAGAGCAAACACATTCCAAAGCTAGCAGAAGGCAAGAAATAACTAAGATCAGAGCAGAACTGAAGGAGATAGAGACACAAAAAACCCTCCAAAAAATCAATGAATCCAGGAGTTGGCTTTTTGAAAGATCAACAAAATTGATAGACCGCTAGCAAGACTAATAAAGAAGAAAGAGAGAAGAATTAAACAGACGCTATAAAAAATGATAAAGGGGATATCACCACTGACCCCACAGAAATACAAACTACCATCAGATAATACTATAAACACCTCTACGCAAATAAACAAGAAAATCTAGAAGAAATGGATAATTTCCTGGACACTTACACTCCCAAAGACTAAACCAGGAAGAAGCTGAATCCCTGAATAGACCAATATCAGGCTCTGAAATTGAGGCAATAATTAATAGCCTACCAACCAAAAAACGTCCAGGACCAGATGGATTCACAGCTGAATTCTACCAGAGGTACAAGGAGGAGCTGGTACCATTCCTTCTGAAACTATTCCAATCAATAGAAAAAGAGGGAATCCTCCCTAACTCATTTTATGAGGTCAACATCATCCTGATACCAAAGCCTGGCAGAGACACAACAAAAAAAGAGAATTTTAGACCAATATCCCTGATGAACATCGATGCAAAAATCCTCAATAAAATACTGGCAAACCAGATCCAGCAGCACATCAAAAAGCTTATCCGCCATGATCAAGTTGGCTTCATCCCGGGGATGCAAGGCTGATTCAACATATGCAAATCAATAAACGTAATCCAGCTTATAAACAGAACCAAAGACAAAAACCACATGATTATCTCAATAGATGCAGAAAAGGCCTTTGACAAAATTCAACAGCCCTTCATGCTAAAAACTCTCAATAAATTCGGTATTGATGGAACGTATCTCAAAATCATAAGAGTTATTTATGACAAACTCACAACCAATATCATATTGAATGGGCAAAAACTGGAAAAATTCCCTTTGAAAACTGGCACAAGACAGGGATGCTCTCTCTCACCACTCCTATTCAACACAGTGTTGGAAGTTCTGGCTAGGGCAATCAGGCAAGAGAAAGAAATCAAGGGTATTCAGTTAGGAAAAGAAGAAGTCAAATTGTCCCTGTTTGCAGATGACATGATTGTGTATTTAGAAAACCCCATTGTCTCAGCCCAAAATCTCCTTAAGCTGATAAGCAACTTCAACAAAGTCTCAGGATACAAAATTAATGTGCAAAAATCACAAGCATTCTTATACACCAGTAACAGACAAACACAGAGCCAAATCATGAATTAACTTCCATTCACAATTGCTTCCAAGAGAATAAAATACCTAGGAATCCAACTGACAAGGGATGTAAAGGACCTCTTCAAGGAGAACTACAAACCACTGCTCAGTGAAATAAAAGAGGACATAAACAAATGGAAGAACATACCATGCTCATGGATAGGAAGAATCAATATCGTGAAAATGGCCATA
>NW_020262309.1:0-3016 GCF_003255815.1 Theropithecus gelada | reverse complement strand
AATATCCTCAGATGAAATCTGGAAAGAAGATTTCTGAGAAACTGCTCTGTGATGTGTGACTTCCACTAAAAGAGTTACATCTGTATTTCGTGGATCTCTTTGCTAGCCTTATTCCTCTGGAATCTGAGAACAGATATTTCGGATCCCTTTGAAGACTATAGGGCCAAAGGAAATATCCTCCGATAACAAAGAGAAAGAAGCTTTCTGAGAAACTTCTTTGTATTCTGTGAAATCATCTCACAGAGTTACAGCTTTCCCCTCAAGAATCCTTTCGCTAAGACAGTTCTTGTGGAATTGGCAAACTGATATTTCGAAGCCCCTAGAGGGCTACGGTTAAAAAGGAAATATCGTCAGATGAAATCCAGAAAGAAGCTTTCTGAGAAACTGCTTAGTATTCTGTTAATTCATCTCACAGAGTTACATCTGTATTTCATGGTCTGTTTGCTAGCCTTATTTCTGTGGATTCTGAGAACAGATATTTCGGTTCCCTTTGAAGAGTATAGGGCCAAAGGAAATATCCTCCGATAACAAAGAGAAAGAAGCTTTCTGAGAAACTTTTTGGTTTTCTGTGAAATCATCTCACAGAGTTACAGCTTTCCCCTCAGGAAGCCTTTTGCTAAGACAGTTCTTGTGGAATTGGCAAAGTGATATTTGGAAGCCCTTAGAATACTAGAGTGAAAAAGGAAATATCCTCAGATGAAATCTGGAAAGAAGCTTTCTGAGAAACTGCTCTGTGATTTGTGACTTCCACTCACAGAGTTACATCTGTATTTGGTGGATCTCATTGCTAGCCTTATTTCTGTGGATTCTGAGAACAGATATTTCGGATCCCTTTGAAGAGTATAGGGCCAAAGGAAATATCCTCCGATAACAAAGAGAAAGAAGCTTTCTGAGAAACATCTTTGTGTTCTCTGAAATCATCTCACAGAGTTACAGCTTTCCCCTCAAGAAGCCTTTCGCAAAGACAGTTCTTGTGGAATTGGCAAAGTGATATTTGGTAGCCCTTAGGGGGCTACGGTGAAAAAGGAAATATCCTCAGATGAAATATGGAAAGAAGCTTTCTGAGAAACTGCTTAGTGTTCTGTGAATTCATTTCACAGAGATACATCTGTATTTCGTGTATCTCTTTGCTAGCCTTATTTCTGTGGAATCTGAGAACAGATATTTCGGATCCCTTTGAAGTCTATAAGGCCAAAGGAAATATCCTACGATAACAATGAGAAAGAAGCTTTCTGAGAAACTTCTTTGTGTTCTGTGAAATCATCTCACAGAATTACAGCTTTCCACTCAAGAAGCCTTTCGCTAAGACAGTTCTTGTGGAATTGGCAAAGTGATATTTGGAAGCCCATAGAGGGCTATGGTGACAAAGGAAATATCCTCACATGAAATCTGGAAGGAAGCTTTCAGAGAAACTGCTCTGTGATATGTGACTTCCACTCAGAGAGTTACATCTGTATTTCGTGGATCTCTTTGCTAGCCTTATTTCTGTGGAATCTGAGAATAGATATTTCAGATCCCTTTGAAGACTATAGGGCCAAAGGAAATATCCTCCGATAACAAAGAGAAGGAAGCTTTCTGAGAAACTTCTTTGTGTTCTGTGAAATCATCTCACAGAGTTACAGCTTTCCCCTCAAGAGTCCTTTCGCTGAGACAGTTCTTGTGGAATTGGCAAAGTAATATTTGGAAACCCATAGAGGGCTATGGTGAAAAAGGAAATATCCTCAGATGAAATCTGGAAAGAAGTGTTCTGAGAAACTGCTTAGTGTTCTGCTAATTCATCTCACTGAGTTACATCTGTATTTCGTGGATCTCTTTCCTAGCCTTATTTCTGTGGATTCTGAGAACAGATATTTCGGATTCCTTTGAAGACTATAGGGCCAAAGGAATTATCCTCCGATAACAAGGCAAAGAAGCTTTCTGAGAAACTTCTTTGTGTTCTGTGAAATCATCTCACAGAGTTACAACTTTCTCCTCAAGAAGCGTTTTGCTAAGACAGTTCTTGTGGAATTGGCAAAGTGATATTTGGAAGCCCATAGAGGGCTAAGGTGAAAAAGGAAATAACCTCAGATGAAATCTGGAAAATAGCTTTCTGAGAAACTGCTCTGTGATGTGTGACTTCCACTCACAGAGTTACATCCGTATTTCGTGGATCTCTTTGCTAGCCTTATTTCTATGGAATCGGAGAACAGATATTTCGGATCCCTTTGAAGACTATAGGGCCAAAGGAAATATTCTACGATAACAAAGAGAAAGAAGCTTTCTGAGAAACTTCTTTGTGTTCTGTGAAATCATCTCACAGAGTTACAGCTTTCCCCTCAAGAAGCCTTTCGCTGAGACAGTTCTTGTGGAATTCGCAAAGTGATATTTGGTAGCTCATAGAGGGCTATGGTGAAAAAGGAAATATCCTGAGATGAAATCTGGAAAGAAGCTTTCTGAGAAACTGTTTAGTGTTCTGTTAATTCATCTCACAGAGTTACATCTGTATTTCGTGGATCTCTTTGCTAGCATTATTTCTGTGGAATCTGAGAACAGATATTTTGGATCCCTTTGAAGACTCTACGGCCAAAGTAATTATCCTCCGATAACAAAGAGAAAGAAGCTTTCTGAGGAACTTCTTTGTGTTCTGTGAAATCAGGTCTGAGAGTTACAGCTTTCCCCTCAAGAAGCCTTTCACTAAGACAGTTCTTGTGGAATCGGCAAAGTGATATTTGGAAGCCCATAGAGGGCTATGGTGAAAAAGGAATTATCCTCAGATGAAATCTGGAAAGAAGCTTTCTGAGAAACTGCATAGTGTTCTGTTAATTCATCTCACAGAGTTACATCTGTATTTCGTGCATCTCTTTGCTAACCTTATTTCTGTTGAATCTGAGAACAGATATTTCGGATCCCTTTGAAGACTATAGGGCCAAGGAAATATCCTCCGATAACACAGAGAAAGAAGGTTTCTGAGGAACTTCTTTGTGTTCTGAGAAATCATCTCACAGGGTTACAGCTTTCCCCTCAAGAAACCTTTCGC
>NW_020262308.1:0-3016 GCF_003255815.1 Theropithecus gelada | reverse complement strand
CTTTCCAGATTTCATCTGAGGATATTTCCTTTTTCACCATAGACCTCAATGGTCTTCCAAATATCACTTTGCCAATTCCAAAGGAACTGCCTTAGCGACAGGGCTCTTGAGGGGAAAGCTGTATGTCTGTGAGATGATTTCACAGAACACAAAGAAGTTTCTCAGAAAGCTTCTTCCTCTTTGTTATCAAAGGATATTTCCTTTGGCCCTATAGTCCTCAAAGGGATCCGAAATATCTGTTCTCAGATTCCACGGAAATAAGGCTAGCAAAGAGATCCACGAAATACAGATGTAACTCTGTGAGATGAATTAACATAACACTAAGCAGTTTCTCAGAAAGCTTCTTTCCAGATTTCATCTGAGGATATTTCCTTTTTCACCGTAGCCCTCTGGGGATTCAAAATATCACTTTGCCAATTCCACAAGAACTGTCTTAGCGAAAGGCTTCTTGAGGGGAAAGCTGTAAGTCTGTGAGATGATTTCACAGAACACAAAGAAGTTTCTCAGAAAGCTTTTTCTCTTTGTTATCGGAGGATATTTCCTTTGGCCCTATAGTCTTCAAAGGGATCCAAAATATCTGTTCTCAGATTCCCCAGAAATAAGGCTAGCAAAGAGATCCACGAAATACAGATGTAACTCTGTGAGATGAATTAACGGAACACTAAGCAGTTTCTCAGAAAGCTTCTTTCCAGATTTCATCAGAGGACATTTCCTTTTTCACCATAGACCTATCTGGCCTTCCAAATATCACTTTGCCAATTCCTGGAGAACTGTCTTAGCGAAAGGCTGCTTGAGGGGAAGCTGTAACTCTGTGAGATGATTTCACAGAACACAAAGAAGTTTCTTAGAAAGCTTCTTTCTCTTTGTTGTCGGAAGATATTTCCTTTGGCCCTATAGTTTTCCAAGGGATCCAAAATATCTGTTCTCAGATTTCACAGACATAAGGCTAGCAAAGAGATCCACGAAATACAGATGTAACTCTGTGAGATAAATTAACAGAACACTAAGCAGTTTCTCAGAAAGCTTCTTTCCAGATTTCATCTGAGGATATTTCCTTTTTCAACGTAGCCCCCTATGGGCCTCCAAATATCACTTTGCCAATTCCACAAGAACTGTCTTAGCGAAAGGCTTCTTGAGGGAGAAGCTGTAACTCTGTGAGATGATTTCTCAGAACACAAAGAAGTTTCCAAGAAAGCTTCTTTCTCTTTGTTATCAGAGGATATTTCCTTTGGCCCTATAGTCTTCAAAGTTATCTGAAATATCTGTTCTCAGATTCCACAGAAATAAGGCCAGCAAAGAGATCCACGAAATACAGATGTAACTCTGTGAGTGGAAGTCACACATCACAGAGCAGTTTCTCAGACAGCTTCTTTCCAGATTTCATCTGAGGATATTTCCTTTTTCACCATAGCCCTCTATGGGCTTCCAAATATCCCTTTGCCAATTCCACAAGAACTGTCTTAGCGAAAGGCTTCTTGAGGGGCAAGCTGTAACTCTGTGAGATGATTTCACAGAACACAAAGAAGTTAGTCAGAAAGCTTCTTCTCTTTGTTATCGGAGGATATTTCATTTGACCCTATAATCTTCAAAGGGATCCGAAATATCTGCTCTCAGATTCCACAGAAATAAGGCTAGCAAAGGGATCCACGATATACAGATGGAACTCTGTGAGATGAATTAGCAGAACACTAAGCAGTTTCTCAGAAAGCTTCTTTCCAGATTTCATCTGAGGATATTTCCTTTTTCACCATAGCCCTCTATAGTCTTCCAAATATCACTTTGCCAATTGCACAGTACCTCTCTTAACGAAAGGCTTCTTGAGGGGAAAGCTGTAACTCTGTGAGCTGATTTCATAGAACACAAAGAAGTTTCTCAGAAATCTTCTTTCTCTTTCTTATAGGAGGGTATTTCCTTGGGCCCTATAGTCTTCAAAGGGATCCGAAATATCTGTTCTCAGATTCCACAGAAATAAGGCTAGCAAAGAGATCCACGAAATACAGATGTAACCCTGTGAGATGAATTAACAGAACACTAAGCAGTTTCTCAGAAAGCTTCTTTCCAGAATTCATCTGAGGATATTTCCTTTTCACCATCCCCTCTACGGGCTTCCAAATATCCCTTTGCCAATTCCACAAGAACTGTCTTAGTGAAAGGCTTCTTGAGGGGAAATCTGTAAGTCTGTGAGATTATTTCACAGAACACAAAGAAGTTTCCAAGAAAGCTTCTTTCTCTTTGTTATGGGAGGATATTTCCTTTGGCCCGACAGTCTTCAAAGGGATCCGAAATATCTGTTATGAGATGCCACAGAAATAAGGCTTGCAAAGAGATCCAGGAAGTACAGATGGACCTCTGTGAGTGGAAGTCAAACTTGACAGAGCAGTTTCTCAGAAAGCTTCTTTTCAGATTTCATCTGAGGACATTTCCTTTTTCAACATACCCCTCTATGGGCTTCTAAATATCACTTGCCAATTCCACAAGAACTGTCTTAGCGAAAGGCTTCATGAGGGGAAAGCTGTATCTCTGTAAGATGATTTCACAGAACACAAAGAAGTTTCTCAGAAATCTTCTTTCTCTTTGTTATCGGAGGATATTTCCTTTGGCCCTATTGTCTTCAAAGGGATCCGAAATATCTCTTCTCAGATTCCACAGAAATAAGGCTAACAAGTAGATCCACGAAATACAGATGTAACTCTGTGAGTGGAAGTCACACATCACAGAGCAGTTTCTCAGAAAGCTTCTTTCCAGATTTCATCAGGATATTTCCTTTTCACCATAGGCCTCTACGGGCTTCCAAATATCACTTTGCCAATTCCACAAGAACTGTCTTAGGGAAAGGCTTCTTCAGGGGAAAGCTGTAACTCTGTGAGATGATTTCACAGAACACAAAGAAGTTAGTCAGAAAGCTTCTTCTCTTTGTTATGGGAGGATATTTCCTTTGGCCCTATAGTCTTCAAAGGGATCCGAAATATCTCTTCTCAGATTCCACAGAAATAAGGCTAGCAAAGAGATCCAAGAA
>NW_020262307.1:0-3017 GCF_003255815.1 Theropithecus gelada | reverse complement strand
ATAGCTTCTTAAGTGCAGTTATCATAGAGCACAGTCCCTGACATCACACAGCTGCAGAGATGAATAAACACAGAGGAACCTTCTCAGAAGTGAGTCTGGCCCAGGATCCAAAGAGGCAGCAAAGGAAACCTAAAGGCAATAAAAGCTCCATTTCAGGAACCGAACAGGAAATATCCCAAGTAGAATTAAACCTTCAAAATCCTTCTCTGAATCATCAAGGGATTGATCAAATATATGACTGCCAAGGTAACACATTACATAGATCTTCAATATTATTGTTCTAGGACGTACAACTGAGTGCAGAAGGGTGGGGAAAGATTAGGGAATATTTTGCACTTGTGAGAATCAGAGTTCATAATTGGGATCTAATATTCTAATATGACATCAGAAGACTAATTTTATTCGGGCATTGTTCAACCGTAATCGGCGATCCACTCATGGAACATTATATTTACTGAAAATGAACTGGTATATTCTGAGAGAAAGGCTACCAGAGTAGATGTAGATTTAGAGGCCAGAGGTTATCATTATGTTTCCCTGTGCATGTGGGTTCTCTAGTATGGAATCCTAATCAACTCTCTATCTCCCCTCTCTCAGTGCCTCTATTTCTCTCCCTGCAGGTTTACTGCCACCTCCAGAGAAGCTCACTGCTGAGGTCCTGGGAATCATTTGCATTGTCCTGATGGCCGCTGTGTTAAAAACAATAGTTCTTATTCCTCGTAAGCGTATTTTTGAAAGATTAGACGGGAAAGTTTTACTTTAATGCCTGGAAGTGCCTCAAAATATTTCATACTGTTGAAGAATAGAACTCTCATTGTAGTGTTTATTTCAGAGATCTATTACTTCATTTATTTTTATAGAAAAAGTTAATTTTATTAAAGATTGTCCCCATTTTAAATAACATACAAAGTTTCAAAGTAAGAAACTAAACCCATTATGGTTTATCTAGATATTAGTTTTTACGAAAATCATTTTAATTTTTCTGTTACAGTCCTGGAGCAGAACAATTCTTCCCCGAATACAAGAACCCAGAAAGGTACATTTTTATTTTCAACGTTCAGATATTAGTATAATTTGGACCCAAAAGTGATATGGTTATTCTGAACTTTTCACAACACAAATAACAAAATCATTGTAGAGAACATGTATTTATTTTTTTGTGTTTGTAATCTATCTATCTATCTATCTATCTATCTATCTATCTATCTATACACATACACACACAATGTATTTTCTGATTTCATAATTCAAAGGCATACTATAGGAGAAAAGAATTTAGAAAAACAAATTAATTTTTGAAAGTGGTTACATCAAATACTATAAGCGATGGTGAAGTTTTGTGCTAAAGTCTTTAAAAATACTTTTTTCAAAGATTTATTCATTTATTTTTATAGGAAATGTTAACTTTATTAAAGATTGTTCCCATTTTAAATAAAACACAAAGTTTCAAAGTAAGAAAGTAAACTCATTATGGTTTATCTAGACATTAGTTTTTATAAAACTCATTTTAATTTTTCTATTACAGTCCTGGAGCAGAACAATTCTTTCCCGAATACAAGAACCCAGAAAGGCACATATTTATTTTCAACGTTCTGATATTAGTACAATTTATATTTTGTGTCTGTTTTAAGGCATGTAAAAGAATGACGGCATTTTTCCAGAAAATAAGCCATAAAATTCAGCCATAAATATTTATAAACAAAGATTATAAGGCAGCATTTCCTTTTCTCCGATAAGTAGAAATACTCACTTAAAATCATTCTACCCTCTTTCTCCCAATTAACAGAAGTTTCCTACTGCTATGAGATGATATGAAATGAATAATTTTACTATCCTAAAAAAGCAGTTGTGTATCAGTGATGTTCAAGACATGTGTAGAGGGTATTTTTGTTTGTTGGTTTGCTTTATATGGGAACACAGTTAGGGATGACAGGCTAACCCTTGTCTGTGCATGTGTGTATGACTGACTCGGTTATTAAAAAATATATATTTATAAGCCTGTAAGGATGCATAAATATGTTAAGCACATATAGGTCTATACTGTTGCAAATATGTAAACGAATTTTCATTTGTAAACATTCATATTGTTCTGCATAGTAATTCATATCTTTATTTAGTACGTCATTGTGGCCATTGTCCTGAGGAGTGGATTACATATTCCAACAGTTGTTATTACATTGGCAAGGAAAAAAGAACTTGGGCAGAGAGTTTGCTGGCCTGTGCTTCAAAGAACTCCAGTCTGCTTTCTATAGATAATGAAGAAGAAATGGTAAGATATAAATGTTTCAAAGATTTTATGAAAAGCTTCTTTCAGTGAATAATACATTTGTAGGAAACATCCATGTGTGTGTACATATAATTATCTTATATATTTTCAAGTTTATGTAATATTCAATTGATTGACTTAATAATGTGTTTAAACTTATATACTGCTAATGTACTTTTATTTTCAGTTTTTGTTTTCAAGGAAAACCATGCTTCTATAAATACTTTGAATACACAATAAATGTTGCATCTAATTTTATCAGGAATGATATGATCTGGTCATGCAGATCGATTGCAAAGTGCATGAACTCCTGTGATACAAGTCAGATCATGAAATAAAAGTTTCCCGCTTTAGCAGTTCCACCCCTGTGTATACACTCATCACTCACCCTGACTCCTCTCCAAAACACTGCCTTGACTTTTAATATTATAAATAACATTTGCCTCTTCTTGAATTTATAAAAAGGGAACCATACAGTGTGAATTTCATGTCTGTATTTTTCACTCCTATCTGATATTTGTGCAATTCCTCCATATTATTGCAGTTATCAGTAGTATGTTACTGTTCACTGCTGTACTATGTACAAACAACACTAAGAATCCATTGAGTCCTTGTCTCTGGATGGGGAAGTGGGTCTCCTGCCCTCAGGGACAAAGAGGACCCAGGGTGGTGCACTGGTAGGCATGGGGTCGCTTTGCTGATCCTCCTCACCCACATCCACCCTGGTGTCTCTTGGAATGAGAAGGAAGCA
>NW_020262306.1:0-3017 GCF_003255815.1 Theropithecus gelada | reverse complement strand
ATAGCTTCTTAAGTGCAGTTATCATAGAGCACAGTCCCTGACATCACACAGCTGCAGAGATGAATAAACACAGAGGAACCTTCTCAGAAGTGAGTCTGGCCCAGGATCCAAAGAGGCAGCAAAGGAAACCTAAAGGCAATAAAAGCTCCATTTCAGGAACCGAACAGGAAATATCCCAAGTAGAATTAAACCTTCAAAATCCTTCTCTGAATCATCAAGGGATTGATCAAATATATGACTGCCAAGGTAACACATTACATAGATCTTCAATATTATTGTTCTAGGACGTACAACTGAGTGCAGAAGGGTGGGGAAAGATTAGGGAATATTTTGCACTTGTGAGAATCAGAGTTCATAATTGGGATCTAATATTCTAATATGACATCAGAAGACTAATTTTATTCAGGCATTGTTCAACCGTAATCGGCGATCCACTCATGGAACATTATGTTTTCTGAAAATGAACTGGTATATTCTGAGAGAAAGATTACCAGAGTAGATGTAGATTTAGAGGCCAGAGGTTATCATTATGTTTCCCTGTGCATGTGGGTTCTCTAGTATGGAATCCTAATCAACTCTCTATCTCCCCTCTCTCAGTGCCTCTATTTCTCTCCCTGCAGGTTTACTGCCACCTCCAGAGAAGCTCACTGCTGAGGTCCTGGGAATCATTTGCATTGTCCTGATGGCCGCTGTGTTAAAAACAATAGTTCTTATTCCTCGTAAGCGTATTTTTGAAAGATTAGACGGGAAAGTTTTACTTTAATGCCTGGAAGTGCCTCAAAATATTTCATACTGTTGAAGAATAGAACTCTCATTGTAGTGTTTATTTCAGAGATCTATTACTTCATTTATTTTTATAGAAAAAGTTAATTTTATTAAAGATTGTCCCCATTTTAAATAACATACAAAGTTTCAAAGTAAGAAACTAAACCCATTATGGTTTATCTAGATATTAGTTTTTACGAAAATCATTTTAATTTTTCTGTTACAGTCCTGGAGCAGAACAATTCTTCCCCGAATACAAGAACCCAGAAAGGTACATTTTTATTTTCAACGTTCAGATATTAGTATAATTTGGACCCAAAAGTGATATGGTTATTCTGAACTTTTCACAACACAAATAACAAAATCATTGTAGAGAACATGTATTTATTTTTTTGTGTTTGTAATCTATCTATCTATCTATCTATCTATCTATCTATCTATCTATACACATACACACACAATGTATTTTCTGATTTCATAATTCAAAGGCATACTATAGGAGAAAAGAATTTAGAAAAACAAATTAATTTTTGAAAGTGGTTACATCAAATACTATAAGCGATGGTGAAGTTTTGTGCTAAAGTCTTTAAAAATACTTTTTTCAAAGATTTATTCATTTATTTTTATAGGAAATGTTAACTTTATTAAAGATTGTTCCCATTTTAAATAAAACACAAAGTTTCAAAGTAAGAAAGTAAACTCATTATGGTTTATCTAGACATTAGTTTTTATAAAACTCATTTTAATTTTTCTATTACAGTCCTGGAGCAGAACAATTCTTTCCCGAATACAAGAACCCAGAAAGGCACATATTTATTTTCAACGTTCTGATATTAGTACAATTTATATTTTGTGTCTGTTTTAAGGCATGTAAAAGAATGATGGCATTTTTCCAGAAAATAAGCCATAAAATTCAGCCATAAATATTTATAAACAAAGATTATAAGGCAGCATTTCCTTTTCTCCGATAAGTAGAAATACTCACTTAAAATCATTCTACCCTCTTTCTCCCAATTAACAGAAGTTTCCTACTGCTATGAGATGATATGAAATGAATAATTTTACTATCCTAAAAAAGCAGTTGTGTATCAGTGATGTTCAAGACATGTGTAGAGTGTATTTTTGTTTGTTGGTTTGCTTTATATGGGAACACGATTAGGGATGACAGGCTAACCCTTGTCTGTGCATGTGTGTATGACTGACTTGGTTATTAAAAAATATATATTTATAAGCCTGTAAGGATGCATAAATATGTTAAGCACATATAGGTCTATACTGTTGCAAATATGTAAACGAATTTTCATTTGTAAACATTCATATTGTTCTGCATAGTAATTCATATCTTTATTTAGTACGTCATTGTGGCCATTGTCCTGAGGAGTGGATTACATATTCCAACAGTTGTTATTACATTGGCAAGGAAAAAAGAACTTGGGCAGAGAGTTTGCTGGCCTGTGCTTCAAAGAACTCCAGTCTGCTTTCTATAGATAATGAAGAAGAAATGGTAAGATATAAATGTTTCAAAGATTTTATGAAAAGCTTCTTTCAGTGAATAATACATTTGTAGGAAACATCCATGTGTGTGTACATATAATTATCTTATATATTTTCAAGTTTATGTAATATTCAATTGATTGACTTAATAATGTGTTTAAAGTTATATACTGCTAATGTACTTTTATTTTCAGTTTTTGTTTTCAAGGAAAACCATGCTTCTATAAATACTTTGAATACACAATAAATGTTGCATCTAATTTTATCAGGAATGATATGATCTGGTCATGCAGATCGATTGCAAAGTGCATGAACTCCTGTGATACAAGTCAGATCATGAAATAAAAGTTTCCCGCTTTAGCAGTTCCACCCCTGTGTATACACTCATCACTTACCCTGACTCCTCTCCAAAACACTGCCTTGACTTTTAATATTATAAATAACATTTGCCTCTTCTTGAATTTATAAAAAGGGAACCATACAGTGTGAATTTCATGTCTGTATTTTTCACTCCTATCTGATATTTGTGCAATTCCTCCATATTATTGCAGTTATCAGTAGTATGTTACTGTTCACTGCTGTACTATGTACAAACAACACTAAGAATCCATTGAGTCCTTGTCTCTGGATGGGGAAGTGGGTCTCCTGCCCTCAGGGACAAAGAGGACCCAGGGTGGTGCACTGGTAGGCATGGGGTCGCTTTGCTGATCCTCCTCACCCACATCCACCCTGGTGTCTCTTGGAATGAGAAGGAAGCA
>NW_020262305.1:0-3017 GCF_003255815.1 Theropithecus gelada | reverse complement strand
CATCACCCCACCCCATCCCCTCCCTTCCCTAAGTACCACAGAGTGGGCTCTGCAGTTCCTGCTGCCCCGTGTGCTCAGTCTTGGGGCTCACTAGTGCTTTGATGATAAAGCCCAAATCCCTAATGTGTTTGCACACTTTCTGACCACCCTCTAGCAAGCTATCATTGTGAATTAACCCTGGGAACCCTGGGCTGATATTAGTTCTATATTTACGGATATTCTCTGGCATTCAGGAATATTGTCAAATAAACAAAATATTGAGTTTATGTTAAAAATTCATGTGAAGCCATTGCAAAAAAAAAAGTCTTTAAACTGGAAATAGCTACTTTTTAATTTAATACTTAATATTTTATTTTAATTTAATATTTAAATGCTATTTAAATTGGAAAAGAGGTGATGCCTTTTGTAAAGTACAACGTTATTTCAACCAATCATGTAACACAATTTTAATAGAGATGTTTACCTTTTTGATTATTATATTTATTTATAACATTAAATGCATTAAAACATTTATTTAAAAAGTATGCTATTAGTAAAAACGGGAAATAAGCCAGCACAGAGTATGTAAAGAATACCATTGTATATTTCATTGATACATTTGTCAATAATGGCAGTTACAGTAAGTTTTACTAAAACATGAATTTACATATATTTCTTAATTTACATTGGAATAGACAGACTTACTCATAGAAGAATGTTACTTTGTACTAAAACCTTAAACTATAAATAAAAATAAATCCATATAAATTAAACAGAATAACATAGAAACAAATGTATGTCACTTTGATGTTTGGAAATGCATTTATTTTTGCCTGTGCACATATATGTTTCATTGCCGGGTGTGTGTGTCTGTGTCTGTATATATGGGTGTGACTATGAAGTTTCAAAATGCATTAACTTGTATAGTTATATAAATCTAAGTTTTTT
This sequence comes from Theropithecus gelada, assembly GCF_003255815.1. Taxonomy (NCBI): domain Eukaryota; kingdom Metazoa; phylum Chordata; class Mammalia; order Primates; family Cercopithecidae; genus Theropithecus; species Theropithecus gelada. The sequence goes on along the minus strand of NW_020262305.1, from coordinate 2,090 downwards.
TATGTTAAAATATAATAAAAAATGGACACAAAAATATTCTAGAGAGCATTTGCAATAGCTAAGGTGTATTCAGGTGTTGTATTAATAATGAAAAACTAGCCAAAATGTTTTTAAACTTTTATTTTAGGTTCAGAAGAACCTGTGCAAGTTTTGTTTTATAAGTAAATTGTGAGTTATGTTGGTTTGATGTACAGATTATTTTGTCACCAAGGAAATAAGCATAGTACCTGATAGGTAGTTTTTCAATTCTCACCCTCCTCTCACCCTCCACACTTGAGTAGGAACTCGTGTCTGTTGTTTTCTTTGTGTTAATATGATTAGCTCCCACTTATACATGAGAACAAATGGTATGTAATTTTCTGTTACTGTGTTAGTTTCCTTAGGATAATGACCTCCAGCTCCATCTATGTTGCTGCAAATAAGATGATCTTATTCTCATGACTGTATTGTATTCCATTCTCAAACATACATAAATCAGTAAACGTGATTCAACATATAAACAGAAGTAAAAACCACATAATCATCTCATTGATCAATATTAACTTTCAATGTAAATCTCCCAGGAATCTTTCATCTTCTCTTGACCTTCCCCTCTCCTCAGGCATCCCAAACCATAGATTTCTGTATATTAGGATACATGAAACTAGGGCCCTCTCTCAGCTGATGAAAACCAGCCCAGCCCCGACTCCACAGCTCTTGGAGAGAAGCCCCAGCCCTGGAATACCAAGGTGCTTCCATTGAGTAATTAGCACTGGACACTGAAGACATGCCGTGGAGTTAGGAATGCGCTGGGTTTTCTTTGCTATTGTTCTAAAAGACGATCAAGAAGAACTAGAAATATTGACTGTGAGTGGATATGAGTGAGAGAAACAGTGGATCTGTGTGGTAGTTTCTGACACGAATGTCTCTGTGTTTGCAGGTGTCCAATGTAAGGTGTAGCTGGTAGAGTCTGGGGGAGGCTTGGTACAGCCTGGGGCATCCCTGTGACTCTCCTGTGCAGCCTCTGGATTCACCTTCAGTAGCTATGGCATGCACTAGGTGGAGCAACCTCCAGGGAAGGGACTGGAGTGGGTCTTACATTAATGCTAGTGGTGGAGGCACATACTACTCAGACTCTGTGAAGGGCCGATACACCATCTCCAGAGAAAACACCAAGAACTCACTGTATCTGCAGATAAACAGTTTGATTGCTGACACCATGGCTGTCTATTACTGTAAGAGACACAGTGAGGAGAAGTCAGTGTGAGCCCAGACAGAAACCTCCCTGCAGGAGCGCTGTGGGGAAATCAGCTACAGGGGTCACTCAGGTCCACTGATCAGGGTCCACTGCTCAGAGTCCACTGCAGAGGCAGGTTCACATGAAGGTTAGAGGCTGGTTTTCTCTCAGGATGTGGGACTTCATCATCTTCTTCTGTCACTTTCTTTAGGGAACCTCTTCATTTTAGAATTCTGTGTGTACCACTGTTTTATACACACACACACACACACACACACACATATATATATATATAATTATGGTAATGTGAGGACGTATTTTGCCATGCACAAGATGTAGATTGACACTTACAGAGTAGAAAAAGTATCAACCAATGTCAAAAAGATCAGTCCTGAAAAAGCTTAGGTGTTCTGGTGGGTCATCTCCAATCAGACCCAGAACAGTAACCTTAGTGAAATTCCATGGTTCAAATACTGTTTATGGTTTCTGATCATACCCAAGATGGAGTCTGTACCAGGGTCAGTGTCATATAGAAACTCACAGCTTCCATATATGACCCTTCTCTTGACAATGGAATATGAAATTCAGTATCAGCACTGTTTTGATATTTCTTTTGCTTTCCGTATTCTTTCTTTTTAGTTGTTGTTATTTAGTTTACTTATTTCTTTTGCTATATCCATTTTTTTTTTAAGTTGTGGCTTTCACTTTTGGCTTTCACTTTTCCATTTGCTTTTCCTGCTTCCTGATAAAGGGAGATGTAACCCATGTGGTCTAAATTCCAGGCCTCAAGCCCTTTTCTGGGAGCTCAGGTGGGTCTCAGGCTGTGGCTCCTGCAGCCAGGTGAAAGAGGCTGATAGGACTTTCTTTCCTTCTC
>NW_020262304.1:0-3018 GCF_003255815.1 Theropithecus gelada | reverse complement strand
CTCAGGAGGGTGAAGGCCTTGACTCAGCTGTCTCCGCGCTTGGTCCAGCCCCCAGCAGCCCCGGGTCCCCCAAGCCAGTACTGCCTGCCACCCTGCCCGCTATCCCTCCCGGCGCCCTGCAGTGGGTGTCCCAGGACCTACCCGAGCAATCTGGGACAGAAGCAGCTGGCGCAGGTGACATGGTGCCGGAGCAGGAGCCGGGCCGCAGCGGCTGCCAGACCTGGCCTGGACGCTGCGTGGCATCTTTGTGTCTGAGCGCAAGCCGGTGCTCAGTGTGGAGGTGGCCTGTGCCAGGATGGCGAGCAGGTGCCCGCTGCAGTGGGCCCCGGGGAAATGAAGAAGCACCTGCTGCTCCTCTCTGAGCTGCTGCCCGACTGGCTCAACCTCCACCGCGTCTGCCCCACACCTACCTCAAGCTGGACAAGGCCGCTGACCTGGCCGGCAGCATTGCATGTCTGGCCCAAGCTAAGGAGGGTTTGTAAGCCCAGCAGCCACCAGACAAACACCAACTTGGAGGCTCTTTGGCCTGGGCCCACCCCAGGCTGTTTTTCTTTATGAACATGATGCACTTTGCTCTTCCTTTCCTGAGTGACCCTGAGGGTGGGAGGCTGGAGGTGGGCTACAGGGTGCCCTGCCCTGGGGTTTCCTGGACGTGGGTGGTAGGCCTGTCTTACAGGCCCATGTACAGAGTGTTTACATTAAACTGTTTGCTGTGGGAAAAAGACAATAAAATGTGTTACAGGTGAGTGCAATGACATGAATGAAGCACATCATACTGTATGTGGGATAAAAAAAAACCAGACCCCAAAAATGCATACTTTAATGATTCTACTTATATAAATTTATTTTTATCTATTTGAGACGGAGTCTTGCTCTGTCGCCCAGGCTGGAGTGCAGTGGCGTGATCTCGGCTCACTGCAAGCTCTGCCTCCTGGGTTCACGCCATACTCCTGCCTCAGCCTCCCAGTAGCTGGGACTACAGGTGCCCGCCACCGCGCCCGGCTAATTTTTTGTATTTTCAGTAGAGACGGGGTTTCACCATGTTAGCCAGGATGGTTTCCATCTCCTGACCTCATGTTCCGCCTGCCTATGCCTCCCAAAGTGCTGAGATTACAGGTGTGGGCCATCCCGCTCCTAGCCTACTTATATAAATTTATATATGCAATTCAAACTAATCTATAGTGACAAAAGGACAGCAGTTTTCAGTAGATTTGGAATGAAAAGAGGAATGAGAGGGAAGGACTACCACTGCATCCAGCCTAGGCGACAGAGTGAGACTCCGTCTCAAAAAAAAAAAAAAAAAAAAAAAAAAGGATTTTAAACAAGGACCAGCTAAGACCTACAGGGACATGGTTTTGCAAACAACTGGAAACATTCAGTCATATGAAATAATTGGAAAAATATTTATATAATGTTGAATGAGTTTATTATTACTCTGTGGGAAAAAAATCTTATAGTAACAGGGCTGCAGCAGAACCAGGAGTACTAAGCTTTAGTCAGTGACTAACTCATCTGAGCAAGTATATGGTGAAGCACATTCTGTGGCTCCCTTTGGATCTGCGGTGATCAGGTCTGAATTATAGTTAATCCATTCAGGGGGAAGAGAAAGGTATGGCACAGCCATTTTGACAAGGAATCACATCACAGTTTACCAGTCATGTTGCTTTGGACTATAAGAAATACATTCTTGTGTTGGTTTTTCACTTTTATTTTTGGCCTATATAATTTCTAATCTTTTTTAATGATAGCTAAGAATATGCAAATTCTATTTCAGTGACTAAGGATTTGTCGGGGCGTAAGTAGACTGTTTTCCCAAGGCTGCTTTGCCAATAAATGGAAAATCTCCTTCTTTTAGCTGATGTTTCCTTCAAAAGGAAAATATTTCATATTATTTAAAGCAAATACATTATGTTTTTCCGATTGTGAATTGAAGCTTTTAGTTTAGTTATGTGTCCTTCCCTATAACCCCAAAGGATTCTCTCATTTAAAGATGACCTGGAGAAGTGCCAGAGTCCACCAAGAGAGATACACTGATACAAGTAAAAGTGTGTTTCCAAAGCTGTGCCACAATCTTATGAACACTGTCCCTAACCATTGCACTGTTCTTTTAAAATTGTATATACATTTTTCTTGCAGATACACTCTGGAAATGATTAAACTAGTACCACATAGTGAAAATTCATGGAACTATTTGAAAAGGTAAGAGGTCATTTTTCCATTTTTTATATAAAAAACAAAGTGGCTACATGATGCATCACGGAGTATATTCCATAATTAGATTCCCAAAGGATAGTAAAGAATGTTTCATTTTTCTGGACCTAAGAGTGGAAGTGCCATAGTGTTATGAAAACTCCCAGCCTCTACTCTTCTCTGCACCCCCCAAGCACATACCAATGCCATTTTTAGAATAATCCACAAGTAATTAATGCCATTTTAATTGTATTTGTGAATTCTGTAGTCTTTATGTCAAAGAATGGAACACACACACATCCAGGCTCAGCTCAGCTCAGGAACAAGATAAAGCAGGGTAATTCACAAACAGATTTTGCTGACGGATAGCCAGCCTTTCTGTTTTCATTTCCAGAGATCTCCACCTACAAGCTAACTTACTCCTCAAAAAGAAAAGGTTTCACTTGCCTGGCCACTGACATAACCAAGCTCCTTGTTGAACTTAGAGGTCTTCAAGGAAACTAGGCCCAAAGAGCACAAGTATGGAGATGTATCAGGGGAGGGGCATGTAATATCGGGAGAGCTCAAGGAATGAGAAGCCATCTCAAGAAGAAACAATTTGGGCCAGATGCAGGGGCTCGTGCACTTTGGGAGGCCAAGGCGGGTGGATCACTTGAGGCCAGCAGTTCAAGACCACCCTGGCCAATATAGTGAAATGCTGTCTCCGCTAAAAAAAAAAATTTAGCCAGGCATGGTGGTGCACACCTGTAATCCCAGCTACTTGGGAGGGTGAGGCACAAGAATTGCTTGAACCCAGGAGGCAGAGGTTAGAGTGAGCCAAGGTCACAC
>NW_020262303.1:0-8965 GCF_003255815.1 Theropithecus gelada | reverse complement strand
TTTTTTGTATTTTTAGTAGAGACGGGGTTTCACCATGTTAGCCAGGATGGTCTCGATCTCCTGACCTCGTGATCCGCCCGCCTCGGCCTCCCAAAGTGCTGGGATTACAGGCTTGAGCCACCGCGCCCGGCGGCATGTAGAGTTTTGATCTTCTTGGGATTGATTGTGTTTTCTGATCATCCATGGGAACTTCTGCTATACTCTATGCTCTCGTGGGCATCAGAGCTGACAAAGGGCCCGTCACTAATGTAGCAGGATGAGCCGCGGACAAAACCCCTCAGACACTGGGTTAAAGAAGAAAGTGACTTTTTTCGGCCAAGAGTTTCCTCTCTGGCTTGGGAACAGGCAGGACTAGGATCCAGGGTTTCCATGTCATCCTCTAGTCAAACAGGAAGACTTCGGCAAGCATCCAGAATGGTGTGCTTCCTACAACAAAAAGTAGAGCTTGCATGTGCAATATCGTTTAATTTCATTTGGTTTTTCTTCAGGATAGAGAAGCTAGTGTCTGTGGGGGGATGTTAAATGTCACCAAATCCCAGTCTCAGAGTCTTCTGAACAGAAGGCCTAAGGGGAGGAAGAGTAGGGGCTGGAACACAGGAGGAAAAGTCCAAACTCAGGAGGATTCCTCCACATTTTTTTTTTGCCTGCAACAATCAGAGCAGCTAGGTTTTCTGGGAAGCAAATTTTCTTGCTTCAAAATAATAGGAACTGTCAGGTGACTAGCACATGTCTGATTTCCACTGGTGACAAACTCACAGGTACTGCTAATACTGCCATGTTTTGTTTTTTTTTTTTTTTACTATATCCATAATGGGAGAGAGGAAATGCTAAATTTTATTTAGAGGTTGGTGAATAATGATGTAATTTTTTGTGTCTGAATTTATGAACCTACTGAATTCTCACTACTGACCTAGGTTGAGGACCTCTGGGTTAGTGTGTGCCAAGTCTAAAAGCCCAGAGATCACTGTGGGAAAGGTCCCTGGGGGAAAATCAAGGGAGCAGCTGGCTTAACTCTGGACAAAGGCTGGGGACACCCAGACAAGAGTGTAAATGGGAGTGGCCAACCGGAGAGGAAGCCAGTTGCACTTGGTTGGGGGTGGGGAGTGGTGGGGGGGATGTGGGAGCTGTTGGTGATTCTGGGAAATTTGGTTGGGCTAAGAGATACTGTGGGCTGGGTGCAGTGGCTCATACCTATAATACCAGCACTTTGGGAGGCCAAAGCAGGAGGATCACTTGAGCCCAGGAGTTTGAGACCAGCCTGGGCAACATGGCAAAACTCTGTCTCTACAAAAATTGGCTGGGCATGATGATATGCACCTGTAGTCTTAGCCAGTGGGGAGGCTAAGGTGGGAGGATCACTTGAGTCTCGGAGCCATGATGGAGCCACTGCACTCCAGCCTGAGTGACAGAGAAAGACCCTGTCTCATAAAAATAGATAGATAAATACAAAAATAAAATAAAGAGATACTATGGAAGAGCAGTTTGGCAGGAAAACGATGAGTGTTCTTGAAGTTTGATGGCTTTGCCAGGGTCTATGGGAGACTGTCACTGCAGCATCAGCCCACTCCCCTCCAAATGCCCAGTCCAGCCAGGCAGAAGTGGGTGTGTCCACCAGGAAAGTACTGTTTACCCTTCAAAGTAGCCCCTCCACTTTTGCATCTCTTGAAACTCCAGGATTAAGGCTGCATTCACCAGACTTCTTAGTCCTGTCCCTGTTTAAGATTTAAATCCCTTTGCAATAGCTGTTAGTTAAAATTTAGTCTGAAGAGATTAATCCATCCTTCCCTGAGAATATTAGAAGAGTTTCAGTTCACTGAGCTTCTGGGAATAGGTGGGTGTTTGGGGGGATGGGGGGATGGGCAGGAGTGTTGAAATGTGCCTTTCTCTCCAGCCGGGCAAGACTGAATAAGAGGGGTCCCCCACAGGAGCACCAGCAGAAAATTCCCATTCCTCTGGCTCTCTTGCCCAGGACAGGTTCTGGCACATTCCCGCCATCCCCCTCAGGGGCACTTTCTGGTTGGAGGACAGAGTGGGTCACATGGTAAGGATGACTAGGGCAAAAAAGAATCAGAAAGTGATATTCCTAAGGAATTTATGTGCATATGTACTCAGGTGGAATGCAGCCAATTTGGCCTTAATGTATATATTTTATTCACCTGTCTGGGGCCTCAAAGAAACCCAAAGGTAAGAGTCCAGCACTCTGTTAAATTAAACTAAATTTGGCCTGCAGACATCTCCGTACTTGAGTCTAAAAATGAACTGCAACCTACCTTGTAGGCAAACCGACTGAAATCCTAACTTAGGAGTCTACTATTGTAACAAACAGCTGAGTCTCAGCCAATCACAGCAGCTAAGCTTCAGTCAATCATAGGCACCCCACTGATCAGACCACGTTCCAATAAGGCAAGAGCTGAGCTGTAACCAACCCAACTGCCTGTGTACCTCATTGTTGTCCATAAATGTTGCCTGACCATGGTCAGGCCAGAGTTATCCATACCTATTCGGTTCTAAGGGCTCCCTGGTTCTAGAATTGTTCTTTCCTCAGTTAAACTCTGCTAAATTTAATTTGTCTAAAGTTTTTGTCTTAGCAATTCCCCATAAACTCCTTGGATTACAGAGATAACTGAAGACCCTACATCCCTACCCTCTATCCTTTCCTAGCTGGTGTAAAGCCCCCATTAACCCACAAGTTCTTGAGGGGAGGGTTAGGATTGTCAACAGCCTGAAAACCTTGGTTTGTTTGCCCCCGATTATGAAAGTAAAATCTATGCTTCCAAGACCCCAAAGCATGTAATGCATTTCCTTCCAGTTCTTTTTGTATGTGTTTGTTACATACCTGAACATTTATCTACTAAATGTAGGTATAGGCTGGGCGTGGTGGCTCATGCCTGTAATTCCAGCACTTTGGGAGGCTAAGGCTGGCAGATCACCTGAGGTCAGGAACTCAAGACCAGCCTGGCCAATGTGGTGAAACCCTGTCTCTACTAAAAATACAAAAATTAGTCGCGCATGGTGGCAGGCTCCTGTAGTCCCAGCTACTCGGGAGACTGAGGCAGGAGACTTGCTCGAACCCAGGAGGCGGAGGTTGCAGTGAGCCAAGATTGTGCCATTGCACTCTAGCCTGGGCAACAGAATGAGACTCCATCTCAAAAAACAAACAAACAAAACAAACAAACAAGCAAAAAAACTGTAGGTATACACTGGTGTCCTGCTTTGAAACAAAGCAAAGCAATACAAAGTAATAAGTTGTATCATCTATTCTTATTGCATAGAAAAAGGCCTGGAAGGATACACACCAAACTGTGGAAATGTGGAAGGCAAAGAAGGACAAGTTTCACTTTTTACCTGACTCTTGAATTTCTTGAAAAATATTAATGTTAAAGAAAAAATTATTCATGGCACTTTTGTTGAAGAGGGTAAGACAGACTTTATCCAAATGAAGGTCATGGCGACAGGTATAGGGACCACTGCAAGGGGTTTTGCAGTGAGTGACAGAGACCGTACTCACCTGCTACTCCAACAAGAACATGTGGGCATTTATAACTAAGGAATAGAGTGGGGGTCACTGTACAGACTGTATATGCATATATATACACAGTGTACAGACTGCATATATATGTAAATATGTATATATATAATATATATTATATATACATATAATTTTATTTTTTTTTGAAACGGAATCTCACTCTGTCGCCCAGGCTGGAGTACAATGGCACAATCTTGGCTCATTACAACCTCCACCTCCCGGGTTCAAGCAGTCCTCCTTCCTCAGTCTCCCAGGTAGCTGGGGGAATACAGGTGCATGCCACCACAGTCAGCAAATTTTTGGATTTTTAGTAGAGACAGGGTTTCACCATGTTGTCCAGGCTGGTCTCGAACTCCTGACCTCAGGTGATCCACCCACCTCAGCTTCCCAAAGTGCTGGGATTACAGGCGTGAACCACCACACCCGGCCACAAATTTTTTAAAACTTATTTATTTATTTATTTATTTTCAGAGACAGGGTCTCGCTCTGTCATTCAAGCTGGAGTGCAATGGCATGACCATAGCTCACTGAAGCCTCAAACTTGTGGGCTCAAATGATCCACCCGTTTCAGCCTCCTGAGTAGCTAAGACTATAGGCTTGCACCAACATGTCCAGCTAATTTTAAAAATTTTATTGTAGAGACGGGGTCTCTCAATGTTGCCCAGGCTGGTTTCAAACTCCTGGCCTCAAGAGATCCTCCCACCTTGGCCTCCCAAAGTGCTGGGATTACAGGCATGAACCACCATGCCCAGCTCTCCTATTTAAAAACCTTTTATCATAAAATTTTTTCTTTGCTAAAAATTCCTCATAATCACACTTTTTAGTAATGCCTAATATTTCACTGTAGGGAATGTACCACAATTTAGCTGGTCCCCCAGCTTGTGATATTTACGTCATTTTACATTTTCATGATTAAAGATAAGGATTATCATGAGGAAAGTCTGTGGGCCTTTGCAGGACATACTGAATCAGAGTTAAGGAAAGTGACTTGGTGGTCAGAAAGATCAGAGTTCAAATCTAGGCTCTGCCTCAGTTTATCATTGTCATTGGAATCTTGGTTTCCTCCTCTGCACAAAGGGGACCCTTACAAGAGCTCTAAACTCATAGATTTCTAAAAACAACTATGTTGAGATAAAATTCACATAACATAAATCCACCCATTTGAAGCCTAAATTCAATGGTTTTTAGCCATGTACGGTTTTGGCAGGATTCAATGATGTGGAATCATCATGTGTGTGATGAATACACCAACTGTCATTACAATTAATAATTCTTTGTTCATAATTTTCATTTTTTTTAGGCTAGGTTCTTGAGAAGCATCAGTGCAGAATAAAAGCCTATAAACTTCTCAAATGTTTTGAAAGTAGGCTTGTGAAGATAGAAGGTGGCCTTCAGAGGGATTTTCAAATGTGCATTTGTTTTTTGGATTTTTGGTGTTTGGATAGAATGTGGGAGCACTGGAGCTGGTATGAAAGTGTTGGGTTATTTGCTTCAAAATATCCTCTTTCATTTCCTTTTATTGCACCACTGAATTATACTCACCCTCAAACTGCACACACAGAGTAATGAGGTGAAGTCGCTTCTCATTCACGGACCCTCCCTGCCTGGCGCCTCCCCCACAGAGTCACCAGCCTATCCCTCTTCACATCCAAGTGAGACTCCTTCAGTGAGGGTTGCAGGAGTACCATTTCCAATTGCCCATCTTAACTCAAGCCAAGCCAGTTTCATGGCAGGTGGGCAGAAATGAGAGGCAGGGGTCTCCGCCAATTCCATGGGGTGCCCACCCAACCTCCCAACAAACCACAGAAACATTCCATTTGGCCGTGGGCGGACTGACTGCAGGTTTCAGGGCTGAGTTAGTATATGGTGTCAGCCAAATCCAGGAGTGTGTTGCACCAGAGTGGTGTGTGGGTGAATCCTCAGGCAGGTGTGGGAGCAGGTTACGTGAGATGGGTGTGGGCTACGTGGTAAGGGATGAGAGGATGGTGCACAGAGGGTGGGTGGGGTCAGAGGTGGCTGAGGGTGGAGGTGAGGAATGGGGCCCCAGCAGAGGTTGGACATAGTAGTCAAACCAGTGGTTTGGAATCATTTTTGGGTCATGGCCTCCTTTGAGAATCTGATGTACGCTAAGGAAAGAATGGACACACACACAGCACAGACACATACATGCACACACACACACACACACACACAAACCCACAAATTCTGCACATTGTGTCAGGGGTTCCCAGAACTCAAGAAATTTGACTTGGAATTAAGAATCTCTGGTCTGGACTAGTTCATAGGGACTTGTCAGAAACAAATCCTAAAGCTGCATTAAGAGCTTGAGGATATTTATGTCTTCTAGAGTGAAAGCGATTTAGAAAGGTTTGCAGGTTCAGGATTTAAATTCCAAAGTCCACTTTTTCCATTAATGTTTTTTTTCCCTAGGTTTTATTTTGAAAAATTTCAAATTCTACCAAAAAGTTGCAAGCTCATGTACTCTTCAGCTACATTCACTAATTATCAAAAATTTCCCCCAATTCCTCCCCACTCTATGCATGCTTATGCTGTCAGAAACCCACATTTTTCTGGAGAACCATTTGAGACTAAATTGCAAATACTGGTTCTTCATCTCTACACACTTGGCATGCAACTCCTAAAATTACGGGATTCTCCTGCATAACTAAATACAATGATCATACTCACAAAATTTAACATTGATACAATATAACATTGTGTAATATAAATTAACATTGTGTAATATACATCCTATATTCAAATTTCCCCTGGAGTACCCTTCTATTAGGTTGGTGCAAAAGTAATTGAGGTTTTCGCCATTACTTTCAATTGAATTTCAGTAAGTTTTGCACCAACCCAATATGAGCTGCATTCTTTCTCCCTCCCTTCCTCCTTTCCTTTCTACTTAAAAAAAAAAATCCAGACTCTAATTCAGAATCACACACTTCATCTAGTTATGTCTCTCGGTCTTCAGTAATCAAGAACACTAATCCAAGGTTTCGTTTGGTTTTCTTTCTCCTAGTGACATTGACATTTTTGAAGAACCCAGCTTAGCTCTTTGGCAGAATGTCGCCCAGCTTGGATTTGTCTGATGGCGCCCTTATTATTAGATTCAGGTTAAATGTTTTGGCAGGAGTACCTCATGGGGGAGGTGTCCCTTCTCGTTGCATCACATCAGAGGATTAGTTGGTTCCCTACTGATGAGAAGTTTGGACCACGGATAAGGTGGTGACCTCGTTTCCCCTTGGTAATCCCTAAGTCATTTGTGGGGTAACACTGTATTCACTGAAGGTCTCTGACTGTGGCAAATGCTGGGCGAGCTAGTGGTGAGCACCCACACTCTGTCCTTGTTCTTGTGCTGTTTTTACAAGGGAGGGGACAATAAGGAAACAAATAATGACAAGATATGCAGTTTTATGAAGGATGTGGATAGGGTGCTGAGACAGAGAAGTATCAACTGTAGAGAAAGTCATCTTTAAGGTGAGACTTGAGCTGGGGGCATGCCTGTAGTCCCAACTCCTCAGGAGGCTGAGGTGGGAGGATCGTGTAAGCCCAGGAGTTCTGGGCTGTAGTGCATAATGCCGATCAGGTGTCCACACTAAGTTTGGCATCAACTATCATGACCTCCTGGGGCTGGGGGACCACCAGATTGCCAGGTGACAAACAGCAGGTCAAACCCCCCGTGCGGATCAGTAGTGGGATCATTCCTGTGAACAGGCCACTGCACTCCAGCCTGGGCAATATAGTGAGACTCTATTTCTAAAAAAAATACTACTAATAAAGAAAAAGGCGAAACTTGAATAGGGAAAAGGAGTCACCCTTGGGAAGGTGGGGTGGAGGGGTTGGTCATGGCTCCTAGTTAAGCTGGGAGGATGGAAGGAACCAAAAGATGGATGCGTAGTGGTCTCAGGGAGGGAGGCATGATCAGAGAAAGGCCCTGGGTCTGGGAATAATCATATTGTACACATAGTATCTTAATATTGAACACCATCCTACGTGTTTCACATGCTTTACCTTGTTTAATTCTCCTTGCAGCCCTGTGAAGTGAGTGCTATTACTGGTTTTGTGCTGTAGAATCTGTGACACAGAGAGGTTGAGTAATTGTCCTAAGGTCACACAGTTTCTAAGTAGCAGTGCTGGATAGATCTGACTCCACAGTCTGTGCTCTTAGCTGTGTCAAGGAGGAAGGCCCAGGATTTCATCTAGAAAACAGACTGTGAAAAGGGATTGGAATGAGAGCAACCTGCACTGGGTGCAGAGGTCCTGTCGATAAAGGATGCAGGATGGGAAAGGAAGACAAAGGAAGGGCCTAGAAGGTCCAAGAAGAAGGGTGTTCAGGGCTGCAAGCAACACTGGAAGCCAGGCCAGTTCAGTTGACCACCTACCCTGGTGCATCCCCAACCCCAACCCCTGCTGTCCCTTCAGGTCGGATTTGCAATTCTTCTGCTCTCCCTCCTCCTAAACACAAACAGGAGATTTACACACTCAAAGTCTCTCCCCACAAATAACTAATTAATCACAAAGGGAAAAATTGTAACTTTGCAGTGGCACAACCTGGCCGACGCCAGCTTAACCAAGTGACCAAAGTGGATATTCAGGGAAGGCTCTGGAAGGGCATTTGGGGGAAGCGTGGAAAGGTTTTGTGAGGAGGACTCTGAATGACGGGGGTGGGAAGCCTTGGGGACTGAGGAGTCTACCCTAACAGGGCAGGGTCCACAGGGGAAAGGAGGGGTATGTCTCCGGGAAAGGGAGAAGTATTGAGGTGGGAGGGGTTCTGAGATTTGAGCGAGGCCCTGGGGAGGGACTTGACAGTTTGGGTGACAGGAGGGTCAGAATAGGGTCAGTATGGGAGGTGTCGGGTGGGTAAAAGCTGGGTGAGTGCAGGGCTAGGGGTAGGGTCTCCAAGGACAGTGAAAGGGTCGGGACTCGCGGGCGAGGGCTCTAGGGCAACGGCCAGTGGAAGGGGGGCTCCTGTTGCGTGAAGTCAGGCCAGCCCGAGGGTGAGGCGATTTGGACCATCCGACCTGGGGCGACGGGAGGGCGAGGGTGCGGGAGGGTGCGGGAGGGCGCGAGGTAGGCGGCGGGGCGTGCCGGGGCGGGGCCGGGGCGGGGCCGGCACCGCCCGGCGGGTCCCCCCGCGCTCCAGGGGGCGCTGTGAGCCTGGGCGGCCCCAGGCCGGGCGGCGGCCGCTCCCAGCGAGCGCGGCCCCTTTTCCGGGTTTCCTCCGCCTCCTCCTCCTCTCCTCCTTCTTCTCCGCTGCCGCCGCCGCTGCCCCTTTCCCGGCCGGTGGCTGCCACTGCCGGTGCCGCCGCCGCCACTGCCGCCGCCTCCTGGGGGCCGCGAGCCGAGCGGAGACCGCCGCGGATCGCGAGCGCCGCCCGCCCCGCCGCCCCGCCGGCCGCTCCAGGGCCGGGCCGGCTCGGCCGGCGCCCCCCG